>NC_058133.1:417527317-417590823 GCF_016433145.1 Gracilinanus agilis | reverse complement strand
GAAAAACAACTGCTTGAACGCATGGGTTGGGGTGGACATGATTGGGGATGTGGACTCGAAACTACCACACCAATGCAACTACCAACAATTTGGAAATTGGTCTTGATCAAGGACACATGACAAAACTAGTGGAAATGCGCATCGGCAATGGTTGGGGGGGGCGCGGGGGGGGGGTTGAAGGGGAAAGGTGGAGCATGAATCATGTAACCATGTTAAAAATTAATATTAATAAATGTTAAAAAAAACCCAATAGAATTGCATGTTGGCTATGGGAGGGGGGTGAGAGGAGAGGAGGGAAAGAACATGAATCATGTAACCATGAAATTATATTCTAAATTAATTATATAAAATTTTTCAGATAAAAAATGGGCATCATAATAGCACCTACCTCCCAGGATGTTGTGAGGATCAAATGATATAGTATTTATTAAAAGCACTTAGCTGACTCTCTAGTACATAGTGGTCACTTAATAAATGCTTATTCCCTTCCCCATCTCTACCCCCTCCATAGCATACAGTTTGGCAGAAAATCAGGTTTGCATGTTCCAACTAAATCTATTGTAGATATTATTTCCAATAAATTCTGCAACCAAGAAGAGTTAGGTACCCAGGAATATATGAGTGCAGAACAACAGAGTCATAGAAAAAGAAGCTATTAAATGCTTGCAGAAGGGAATTATAAACGTCTATTGTAGGTCTGCCCAAATCAAAATGAACTGGAGATTTCAAATCTCACTAATAATTTGCCTTAGGGAATGCACCTTTCTCCTGCTATATTATTTTCAGATGACTCAGAACTAAAATATATATGCCCGATGAAAGTATCAAATGGATGAAGTTAAACTTGTTAGTAGCATAAAATATTTTATGACATGGAGGAAAGAATGTCAAGCCATCTGCAAATGGCTGCTTTACTTATTTAACAGAAACCACCACATATGGAAAAAGTAACAGGAAAGAAAAACAAAGCAGAGGAATTTGGAATCTATTCTTCTACTCTTCTTGAAGTCGTTTCAGTCACAAGAAAGCTCAGAGACAAAAGATAAATGTAAGTGCTTGTTTCTCTTATCCACTTTCATTGGGAAGAAAGGCAATTTTTGAAAAAGAGAAGAGAGAAAAGAGACTGAGCTTTCAAATTTTTCTTGAAAGACCTAGGTAATGCTAAAAGGGGGAAAAAAACCCCAATATACCCTTTTGGACTTTTATTTTGGAGATTCTCCTTTCTGGGAACAAACAAAGCTAGAAGGAATTTCTCTCTGTAGAAGATTTGTTGTTGTTCAGTAGTGTCTGACTCTTCATGGCCCCATTTGGAGTTTTCTTGGCAAAGATACTGGAGTGGTTTGCCATTTCCTTCTCCAACTCATTTTACTAAGGATACTAAAGCAAACAAGGTTAAGTGACTCGCCCAGGATCACACAGCTAGTAAGTGTCTGAGACCAGATTTGAGCTGAGAAAGATGAATCTTCTTGACTCCAGTCTTGACCACCTAGCTACCCTTAAGCATTTTATAAATATTGGTTATCATTATCATTATCTGCAAAGCTTGATTCATTACCAAGCTACCCTGTTCTACTCTTTCTAGTAGAGCATGGGTTCTTAATCTTTTATGAAATGTGGATTTCTGTTGTAGTCTGGGGAAACCAATAGATCATTTCTCAGAATAATATTTTTAAATACATAAAATAAAGTACATCAGATTACAAAGGAAACTAATTATTTTATAATTTGTATAGTATGCAATATAATTATAATTTTTATATTTATATTTGTAAGAGTTATCAAAATATATTTTTAAAAAACAATGTAACAGGGTAGGTAGGTGGCACAGTGGATAGACTGCCAGGTTTGGAGTTGGGAGGACCTGGGTTCAAATTTACCCTCCCACTTCCTAGCTGTGTAACTCTGAACAAGTCACTTGACTCCATTTGCCCAGGCGTTGTTCTTTTGTCTTAGAGCGTTAGTAAGGTAGAATGCAAGGGTTTACTAAAATAAAACAATATCATAGACACCAAGTTAAGAGGTCCTGATGATAGTCAGATTACTAAATTAGAACTGCAGTGTGGGGTAGTCAATCAGTCCATCAATAAATATTTATTAAGTATGTACTATATGCCAGGCACTCTGCAAAGCTCTGGGGGATGGAGATGGGGGTAGAAAGAAAAGCTCCTCAAGGAGCTCATAATCGAATAGGGGAAACAACAAGCATACAAATGTGTATATAAAAACTATATACAGAAAAAAAGGAAATGATTAAAAAATGGGAGGCACTAGAATTAAGAAGTGTAGGGAAATGTTTTCTGTAGAAGATGAGATTTTAGTTGGAATTTGAAAGAAGGCAGGGAAGTGAGTAGGTGGAGATGAGGAGGGACAGCATTCTAGGCATGGAGGACTTGACTGGATTGAAGAGTATGTGGTGGAAGTAGGATATAAGAAAACTAGAAAGGTAGGAAAAGGTAGGTCATGAAGGGCTCTAAACATCAAACAGATGATTTTGTATTTGACCCTGGAGGCAATTGTGAATTACTGGAATTTATTATTATTTATTGGTGCAGTAAAAGGAAATGGTAAACCACTCTAGTGTCTTTGCCAAGAAAACTTTAAATGGGGTCACAAGGAGTTGGACGTGACTGAAATGATTGAACCACAATGACAACAACATGTACAAACAATGAATAGACAAATTAGGGATAATCTCAGGGGAAAATTCTAGTATTACGGGAAATCAAGAAAGGCTTCTTGTGGAAAGTAGGATTTTAGCTGAGGCTGAAAGGAAGCTAGGGAAGCCAGGGAGATGAGGTGAGAAGAGAGAGAATTCTATTCATGGGGAACAGCTAGTGAAAATGTCCAAACTGAGGATGGAGTGACTTGTGTATGGAACAGAAAGAAGACCATTGTCACTAGATCTCAGAGTATGTGCACAAATCATTTGTATTCAAAAGGGAAACATAGTCCAAGAGCCATTCCACAGTAGATTAGTGGCCAAAGGATGTGGATGACTAAATTTCCTTTTTTTTTTTTTTTTAATTTTTCCTTTCCTTTTTTAAAATTAAAAACCCTTACTTTCCATCTTAGAATCAATACTAAGTATTGGTAACAAGGCAGAAGAGTGGTAAGGGATAGGCAATGGGGGTCAAGTGACTTGCCCAGGGTCACACAGCTGGGAAGTGTCTGAGGCCAGATTTGAACTTCAGACCTCCTGTCCTGTCTCTAGGCCTGGCTTTCAATCCACTGAGCCACACAGCTGCCCCCCCCCCCCCATGACTAACTTTCAAAAGAAGAATTGCAAACTATTAACAACCTTATGCAAGATCACTGCATATCATTAAAGATAAGAGAAGTGCAAATTAAAACTACTTTCCCACCCAGCAAATTGGTGAAAATGACAAATGAAGAACTGTCAGTGGAGCTGTGAATTTGCTCAGCCAACTATTCTGGAAAACAATTTGGAATTATTTGAGGAAAAAGTAGCTAAAATGGTCATATCTTATAACCCAGAGATCATACTACTAGGCATATATATATATATATATCCCAAGATGATCAATGACAGAAAGGTCCCATATACAAAATATTAATAGGAATGCTTCTTATGGAAACATAGAACTGGTATTTATCATTTAGAGACTGCTGAACTGTAGTAGATGAATATAATGGAATATTATTGCTTAATAAGAAATGATAGGGGGCGGCTGGGTGGCTCAGTGGCTTGAGAGCCAGGCCTAGAGACGGGAGGTCCTAGGTTCAAATCTGGCCTCAGATACTTCCCAGCTGTGTGACCCTGGGCAAGTCACTTGACCCCCATTGCCCACCCTTACCACTCTTCTGCCTTGGAACCAATACACAGTATTGACTCCAAGATGGAAGGTGAGGATTTAAAAAAAAAAAAAAAAAAAAGAAATGAGATATATGAGAAATACCACAAAATAAGAAAATGTGTTGAAGTAAAATTGTCCCCAATTACAAGATATAAATTTTAAAAAAATTAACTAATAACAAAGCTTGCCACTGAGAAGAGATCCTGCCTTTAGTTTGGAATGTGGAGGACTACTAGGGTATAATGTGGTACAAATATACTTAATAAATTGGCTGATTTTGCTTAAATAGTTTTTTTTTTAAACTTTGTTATAAGAAAGTTCTCAACTGACAGAAGAGGAAAGATATATTTAGACATGACTATGATATAAAAACAGAAGATTGTAAAAGAAAAAAATGAAGAATTTATTGCTTAGTGAAGTATTAAGCCCCACATTATAGAAAGCCAGAGATGTGATGACTTGTTGGGGAAATTGTTGACAGAATTTATCCTTTGCCTAAAGGTTGGGCTAGATCAGCCAGAAAGTCCCTTTCAGATTCCCCCATTCCCTGAATAAGAGGTACAACTTTTTCCCTTTTCTAAAAAGGGAAGAGAAGGGCCGAAGGAGGAAGAATAATAGATGAGGGTTGGGGTCATGGCCCAATTAGTATGGTGGTTTATGTGATGAAATCACCTATGCCCACTCCCTAGTCTGTCACCAACACAGTTGCTGGAATAAGGGGTGGAAGCGGGGAGGCGGAGATGACGAGGTAAAGTAGGGAGGGTGATTTGGAAGCTCCAGCTGGGAAGTGGGAGTAAGAACCAGGATCAGTAAAACTAATATCCTGTCACCACAATGGGTAGTTCCACAGTGCAAGGTGCATTGTTTCTGGTTCAGAGACAGCCACTGACAGAAAGAGGACGATGGTGTGATCATGGAAAGTCACCCAAGTGTCAGGTTTTGTTCTAGGGCTCAGCCTCTTACAGACACGATATGTAAATGGGTGGGGCCCCTATCTACTAGAGAAAGAACTTTTGTGCTTATTCAGAGGGAGTCCACCCACATATTTGGGTGAGTAAGCAGGGCCCCGAGTCCACTGTATAGACAAATCTACAGTTAATGAGAGTTGCTGACTCAAAGAGAGCAACTGTAGTCCCACTGGGCAGACTAGGTGAAGAAGGTCTGCCTCCTCTGAAGTAAGAGGCTCTTAGGAATGGAGAGGGAGTGTTTCTCCTGGAATAACCATTTTCTAAACTCATTCCTTTGGTTTGGAGACTTATGTCTTCCCTTTGAGAGTACAAATAGCCAGGCTATGTGTAACGTGAGCTAGCATCACTCTCTAACACCTTGCATGTGAGTAGGGCCTGGACCTGTGATTTCAATGATTTATGGAACTCTCAAATAAGGAAATTGCCTCTACCAAGGCATATTGTCTCCATCTTCTAGTCTTAGGGAGTTGCCCAGAGAAATGGCTCTCTAACTTTATGGTCTCAGAACTCCTTTATACTCTGAAAAATTATCAAGAACCCCAAAGAACTTTTTGATTATATGGATTATATCTATTGAAGTTTACTATATTTGAAATTAAAACAACTTAGTTTTATTACGAAAACTGACTTTGCAGAAACCCTGAAAGTCTTGAAATTCTTAGGAGTCCTGGAACTACACTTTGAGGGCTGCTAGCCTAGAGCACTAAGAATTTAACTGATTTGTCCAGGGTCACATAGACAATAAGCGTCAAAGGTAGAAGAACTTAAATCCAGGGCTTCCTGGCTAGGATTCAATTCACTATGACATTCTGCCTCTGCAGTGTATGAATATGTTGATTAAATATTTTATTCCTGATTGCCAGCAGAGAAGAGAGTAACAGCAACAACAGCAAGAAAGTATTTGGATATAAAATCTGGGCAACTTGTAATTCTAACCATGTAGAACTTAAAGCCAATTGGGGAAAAAATAAATGTAGATTAATTATAAAAAGCAATATTATATTATAATTGTATTAGAATATTGCAAAAAGAAAAAATGGTTATATGATGTGCATATGAAGAAGTTGTTTCTGAATAGGGAGTATCAGGAGTAAGCAGGGGATGTCACTGAGTTGGGTTTTGATTAGGGAAGCTGCACATTTCAGGCACAGAAAACAGTGTGAGCAAAAGAATGGAAGTGGGAGAAGATATTGCATTTTCATGGTGGGGGAAGTGAAAGGATATATTGGCTTTGAGGTGCTGCTGAAAAGAGCACATGGAGCAAATGAAAATTTTGACGTGGGGAGAAGCTGAGGATACGTGATTGTGCTATGTTACCCACACATAAAAGTCACAGCCACTGACCAAGCCCCCAGTGCCCTTAACAAATCTGTTCCTATAACTCAGCAGGGGACAGGTGAGTTCCTGTGGAAGTCCCTAGTGACATCTGTGGCTGTTGCAAGATGGGGCCCTGAATGTCTCTCTCAACATCCAGGAAATGGAGCCTTACGGACCAAAAGTCAGGCAACCTTTCAGAGTTAGAGGCTGACCTGATGCTGGGGCTTCTGGTCCTAGATGAGGCTGAGAAGGGCTAAGATCAGGGCAGGAGAACAATGTGGGAGACCTCCCATAATGGCTGGGGCTGCTGCTGGGGTTGACAGTGGGGAGAGCTGCTACAGTCTTTTTAGTGATATACTTCATCCTAGGTAATCGCAAATAAATGTCTGTTTGTTCCAGGAGGGGCTCTAGGGCTTCTATCACTCTGAAATAAAGTGAAAGGAAAAAAAAGATGATAATTTTCAAAGTGGGGGCCAGAGCTCCCTGGGGAGTGATGGCCAGAACATAGCCAGAACCCATGAGATGTGTGATCAATCAATTGAAGGATAAAAAGACAGGTTATCATTGTCAATTCAGTTATGTCCAACTTTTTATGACCCTATTTGGGGTTCCCAATCTATTTTACAAATGAGGAAAGTGAGGCAAATAGGGTTAAATGACATGCCCAGTACTACATAGTTAGTAAATGTCTGAGACTAGATTTGAACTTGTCTTCCTGATTCTAGGTCAGACGGTCAAACACATAATTCCATATACTATCCCCTATAGTAATAGGCAGTCATAGAGCTTGTCTCCAGCAGAGACCACATCTACTCTTATTCTCTCACATTCCCCCATTCTATCCCTTCTCTCTACTTAAGCTGTGCAAAGTGCCAAGTACTGCCACAACCTTCTGCCCCAAAGCCCACTTTGTAGCTTCAGCAGACACCACTTAGAAGACTGGCTCTCTATCCTTAAAAGCGATCCCAGGTAAATGAGAGCCCTGCTTCCCTCCTTTTCATTTTGGGTGGGACAGAATGAATCATACAGGATGAGCAGGCATGGATAGATTGTGATCTGGATCACAGAGTTTATTATATTTCCACCAAAACCCTCCCCCTACTTTATGCTCTCACAAAGTTTAGGAGGGAGTAGTCATTTCCTCCAGGGTTCCATTCATGTTTACCCTAGCAACCAGTTCCGCCCTGTTAACGAGATTCAGATTCAAAATAGATTTTCCCTCCATTTTTTGAAGGAAGAAATTATCGCTTAAGGCAAATCAAAAAGTTATTAGCTTCTCTTAGTTTTAGCAGAGTTCAAAGAACTCCAGTGGATCTCACTCATCATTATTATATTATGCCTCTGTGTCAAGCTTGTGAACCATTTCCCAAACTCTTCTATTTCTTCTTTTTGCCCTAATGACTGTTGTACACTCAATAACAATGGAGTACAATCAATGACAATGGTCCATTTTGTCACGAGTCAGTTCTTTCTCTAGGTAGAACTGTGAAGAGAGAAAAGTTTTTCTTTTGAACCTCCTCTATCATGATTTTTTTCACTTTAGTTATTAGTGGAGTCATCTAGATGATGCAGTGGATAGAATGCCAGGCTTGAAATCAGAGAAAACTGAGTTCAATCTATCCTTTGACACTTAACTAGCTGAGCCAGTTGCTTAACTTCTGTTTATTTTAGTTTCCTCATCTCAAAAATGGGAGTGATAATAGCGCTTACCTGCTAGGGTGCTTGTTGTGGAAGATTAAATGAGACAATAATTATAAAGCACTTAGCACAGTGCCTGGGACTTAGTAAGTGCTATATAAATGTTAGCTATCATCATCATCATCATCATCATCATCATCATGATTCACTCAGAGGTATGTCAGGATCAATTAAAGGAAATGAGGATATTTTGCCTGGAGAGGAGAAGACTGGGCAGGGCAAATAGCATATCTGATAACTGTCATTGGGTATTTGAGATACTGTCATATTGAAAAAGAACTAACTGCAATGATCTGCTTGGTTTCAGAGAGAAGTTCTGGAATAAGGGGTGGCAATTTCAAAGAGGAAAATATTGGCTTGATATGAGAAGAATTTCCTAGAAACTGAGGCAGTCTAAAGGTGGAATGGGCTATCTCCAAAGATGAGTTTATCCCCTCTACTACCTCACCCCAAAGAATCCAGTTTAGCAGTAGAAAAAGTGAAAGAATGTATACTTGGGATTAAACTTGTATCTGTCTTTTATTTTTCTTTATATTTCCTTTTTATGGGTCCATTTAGTTTTTCTTCCATCCTTTACCCTGGCAAAAATAACCAGCAGTCTTGATTTAGGACAAACAAGGGCTGAATTATCACTTGTCAAGCTTAACCCTCTGTAGAAGAAATTATTTTGTCCATTAGGATTGGACTAGATGGACACAGTACTTGGAACATTGTAAGCACTGTTCAATCATTTACTTCATACTTTACAGAAAAAAATCAAGATATTTACTGTGAACTCCTTTTCTTTCCTCTACTTTATCTCATATCACTCAGCTGCCTTCTGCCACTATCTCTTCCTTTCCTCCTGTCTCATACAAAGAAATGACCTTACCTCAATTACCAAGGCTAACCTGTCTATCTATATAAGCAAACCTATTTCATTCTACCTCCTACAACAGAGTGCCCCACTATCATTCCCATTCTATCCTTTTTTAAAATTAAAATTAAAATTTTGAATATTTTTCCATAGTTACATATTTCATGTTCTTTCCCTCTTCCCAACCCCCCCCCCCCACTCCCCATAGCCATTGGATTTTACATGTATCATTGATTAAGACCTAATTCCTTATTATTGATAGTTGGACTAGAGTTATCATTTAGTGTCTATATCCCCAATAATATCCCCATCAGGTCATGTGATCAAGTAGTTGTTTTTCTTCTGTTTCTGCTCCCACAGTTCTTCCTCTGAGTCCCACTCTATCCTTTATCTTCAACCTCTTCCTCTTTTGGATCCTTTCCTAATAACTACCGACACATTCCTATCGCTCCAATCTTCAAAAACCCTGATTTCATCTTTCTTTCTCCTCTAAATATTATCCTATATGTTTTCTGTCCTTGGGATTAAACTCCCTGAAAAGGCCATCTATACTAGGTGGCTCCGCTTTCTCTCCTCTTAGTCACTTCTTAACCTCTTATAATTTGGCTTCCAGCCTTATCATTTCATGGCAGTTGATCTCTCCAAATTTATTACTGCATTTCTTAATTGCCAAGCTAATGGCCTTTTCTCAGTTCTTATTCGTCTTGGCCTTTGACATTGTTCATCACCCTCTTCTCCTTGACACTCTTTTCCTTTTAGGTTTTAGAGCATCACTCTCTCCTGGTTATCTTCCTACCTGTCTGACCAATCACAAGTCTCTTTTGCTGAATATTTATCCATATCATGCCCTGTAACCATAAGTGTCCTAGAGGATTCTGTCCTGAACCCTTCTTTTCTCCCCTTATACTACTTCTCTTAATGATCTCATCAGCGCCCATGGATTTAATTACTTTCTCTATGTTTATGATTCTCATATCTAGCTGTCTTGCCCTAAACTCTCTGCTGATCTTACCTTTCAGATATCACTGACAATCTGTCTTTCAAATATCTTGAAACAGATGTCCATTGTACATCTTAAGCTCAACAAGTCCAAAATTGAATGTCTTACATTTTCACCTATACCCTACTTGCTTCTAATTGTGTTCTGTTACTGTTCCTGTCCTCCCAATCTCTCAGTCTCACAACAAAGATGCCACCTACAGTTCCTCACTATCTCTTACCCTCCCATATCCAATCTGCTGCTAAGCCCTAGCCACTTCACTATTTTGACATCTCTCAAATATTCCCCTTCTCTTCTCTGACACTGCCACTACCCTGGTGAAGGCCCTCATCACTTCATACTTGAAGTATTGCAATAGCAACTGGTGGATCTACCTGTCTCAAGACTTTTTTCTCTCTAATCCATTTTCCATTCAGCCACCAAAATGGTATTACTAAAGTGCAAGTGCGACCATGCCACCCTCCTACTCAGTAAAGTCTAGTGTTTCCCTATTAGCTTCAGGAGCAAGTATAATTTGCTCAGTTTGGTATTCAAAGTCCTTCGTGACTAGCTCCCCCATCCCTGCCTTTATGGTCTTCTTATACTTACTCCTCACCACATACTTTTTGGTCCAATTATGATGGTCTCCTTGCTGTTGGAAAAATAAGATATTTCATCTCTCAGTTCATTCATCATTTTCTCTGACTTTCCTTGAACCTGCAATGTTCTCCTTCTCTATTTCCTGAATCCCTTGGCTTTCTACTTCTACAAAAGACCTTTCCCAAATCTTCTTAATTCTAGTGTTTTTCCTCTTTTATTTCCTTTTTATCATGTATATAGCTTTTGTATACATATTTGTTTGCTTGTGATTTCTCCCATTAGAATGGGCTTTTTGAAGGCGGGGTTTTTGTCTCCCCCTCTTTTTTACCCACACTGCTTAGCACAGTATCTGGCACATAGTAAGGATTTTGTAAATGTTTAGTCACTGATTGATTAGAAAGGAATGCATCAATAGAGGAAGTTCCAAACACTAGAAGTTTCTTACACTGATGAAATCACCGATTTGCCTCCTCCTCAACTAAAAATTAATATAAGTACATAAGAACAAATTGTTGTGTTAGCTCAGAAGGACAGGAATCAAAGAAAGTTTCATTTTAAAAAATCTGAGCAAGGCATTGGATAGAAGATAGATAGTTGAGCACTAAATACCATGTACCAGGCAGTACAGAGGCAAGGAAAAGTCTTTGTCAGTCTATCAAAGTCTAGGGAAGTGATGGCGAACCTATGGCATGGGTGCCAAAGATGGCATGCAGAGTACTCTCTGTGGGCATGTGGACCACCCTACCCTTCTAACCTTTCTGCCCCCCTCCTCCAGTTTGTTACTAGAAAAGCAGAGAGACTTGGATGGAGCTGCTCCTCTCCCCCTCTCCACTGTGCCTGATGGCATTTTTTCACATCACCCATCCCACTTCCTCCCTCCCATGTCTGGGGTAAAGGGTGGGTGGGACATGGCACTGCACTCAGTCTCTGGTGGGGGGTCAGCATGGCACTCAGTCTGATATGGTTGGGGGGTGGAGCCTGGTACTCCATCCCTAAAAGGTTTGCCATCACTGGTCTAGGGTGATTCTGGTAGAGGATAGTCTTCTGGTGAATCCTTTAAAAGATGTATACAAATCTAACAGATGAGGAGGGAAAAGGAAAGTATTTTAGGCATAGAAATCAGCATGAGCAAAGGTCCAAAGGGAGAAAAGAATATGTCATGCCATTATTCAGTATCTCATTATATTGGTTACCTTCCCTTTTTTCTCTCTTAATCGATTTAACAGTCCTCCGTCCTCCTGCCAATTTTCACCTAGAGGTATACGGGAACAATAATGATCATGGTTATCAGCAATCTGAAGAGCAATGCAAAGACTATAGAAATATAGAATTTAGAGTTAGATGGGGTCTTATTATTACTTATTTTTCAGATGGAGAACCTGAGGCTGGTGAGAGGAACAGAAAGCAATTTTTTCACAATCATTAAAAGAGGTATGAGGGTTCCAGGATTAGATCCCCTATCTTCTGACTCCTAAAATTAGTATTCTTTCTAGTCTTTCATCAAAATTCCAACTTTTATTGAAATTCTTTAACAACCTTTTACCTTGAATGATTGTTTTTTGTTTTTTTTTATTTTGGGCCTTTGACACCCCCCCCTACCAACCCCCAACACAGCTATCTCTGACCTTAGGGTGGATTATACAGTGTTTACCACGTGCATGGATGTGGATGATGCAGGCTGACTGTTCTGGTTCTGATGCTATTTCCTGGCTAGATTAAGATGGCTGAATGCCAGTTCCTGCCATTATCACTAGCCACTCCCAGATGTGTTTCCTTTACGTGCTTCGAGGTAGTTATTTTTTTTTTTTTAAAAAGATCCCTTTAAAAGTTAATAAAACTGTACTAAAGTTAGGGTTGACTTGACCATTTAAATTCAGATATACTGATTTTTCTAGTTAGGGGACATAGCAGTGGAAGCGGGTTGGCACATTCTAATAGATTCTTCTGGAAGCTTTGGCCCCAAAACTATACCAACAAGTGATGGAACAATCTGCCCCCTTATTGTGTTCAATGGATCCCTTCAAGCACTAAAATAAAGAGAAAGAAAATAGCATACATTTCAATTTCTTCAAGGAGATTGGATTAGGAAACATCTGAACTTCCTTCCAGCTCTAGGTCAATTATTATATAACTCCAAATCTAGCACTCTTTCCTTTAAAGCAAGTTGCTGCTGAATCACCCTATCATTTCCTTAATTCTCTAATCAACAAAGACAAGTCACATTACAATATAATATCTGCCAGTTTTTAAAGACTAATCCGTAATGTATCCAGAAGACAGTATTGGCCTTCTTAATATAAAACTGAAAATATGAATTATTTTTTCTAGCAAATTTTTTATAACAGATAATAAAACTACCACCTACTTGCATAATGCTTTATAATTTAAAAAATGATTTCACATCCATTATCCTATTTTATCTTCACAAGAACTTTTTCAGATAAGGAGAGAGGACATCATTTTCTCCTTTTTACATTTGAGGAAACTGAGTTTCAGAGAAAATACCTTATCCATAGTCCCAAGGGCTAGTAAGGGGCAGAGCAAGAATTTTATTTCAGTTCTTCTGTTTCTTTGTTTTGTGTCTTTCCACAACACCAGGGGTTCTCAAGATGTAGTGGAAAGACCCCTAGGGGTCTCCAAGATCCTTTTAGGGGGATCTACAAGACCAAAACTATTTTCATAATAATACTAAAAGGTTATTTGCCTATTGAAATATACCTCCATTTTCCAATTACTTCTCTGAGTAAGTCCATATCTTTCAACCAAAACAATATATAGCGACAGATTGAATACAAAAGCAGATATGAAAATTCAGTCAAGTCAGACATTAAAGAGATCTGAAAAGATTGTAAAAAACAATGCTACTCTTTTCATAATTTTTTTTTATTTTGGAAAATGTAACTATTTTTGTTTTAAAAAGTTATATTAATACATAATGAATACGTGTTAAATGTCTTAATAACTATTTAAATATTTGGTTAATGTTCATTTTTAATGTTATTAGTAAATAAGCACAGTGTCAAGCACTGGGAATATACAAAGAAAGGCAAGTTTGTATTTTCAATATTGAACAAAGAAACTAATACTATTCTAGACATATTGTATCAGAGTGAGGAGTAAGTTATAAGAAGCCTAGAAAGGTAAAGGGATCCAAAATGTTTGAGAACTATTACATTACACAATGCTGCATATCAAAAATAGATGAATTCCTTCCTCTCTCCCAGTTAAAACAAACAAATAAATAATTTCCTAATAAAAAATACAGAGGTTAATCTATGGGGGAGTAATTACCTATGATGGCTAAACACACTTAGTGGTCACCCCTGCAGTGGCTAGAACACTGGGTTTGGAATCAGAAAGACTTAAGATCAAACATGGTCTCAGATACTAACTGTGTGCACCTTGAGCAAATCACTTAAACCCATTTGCCTCTGTTTCCTCAGAATCTGTAAAATGAACTGGAGAAGGAAATGGCAAATCACTCTGATATCTTTGCCAAGAAAACCCCAAATGGGGTTACAAAGATTTGGATACATCTGAAACACTGAACAACAAAAATAATACAATGGGAAGAGTACTGGACTTGGATTCAGAGGACTTGAGTTCAATTTCTAGTCCATCTATTTACAATATAATCTTGGACAATTTATATAAACTTGGGGATTCATTTTTAAAAATCTATAAAATAAAGAGTTTAGACTAGGTGGCTTCTAAGATCCCTTCCAGATCTATTTTTATGACCTTATTAAGTGAACTATACTAACAAATTAAATATGGTTCTTGTCCTCGAACAGCCTTTAATCTAAGATATACCACATCAATACCAACAAGTATAAAATAAAACAAATTAAATATGGTTTCTGTCCTCCAAAAGCCTTTGTTCTAAGATATGCCACATCAATGCCAACAAGCATAAAATAACACAATACTTAGAAGACCATACAAATTTTAACCACATAAAGGAAATTATTTCTATAATATATGGGTGATAGAATCTTATATTTTGAAGGTTCCTTAATAAAAGTCATCCAGTCCTACCTTCTACCCTATCCAAGAATTTCCTCCACACCATCTCTTCACAGAATGTCTTCAAGATCTTATTTGTCCACCTTTAATGTCTATGGTTACTTAAGAAGTCATTCTAATCCATTTTCCAACAGGTTCATATAAGTATTCCTTTAGAACTGAAAGGGACCTTAGAAGTCATTTATACAGATGAGGAATCTGAATCCTAGAGAAATTAGATTTGTCTGAAGGCCCATAAGTAGTAAGTAGATAAACAAATTTGGACCAGATTCTCTGACTCCAAACTCAGCGTGCCTCCTCATAACTCCTAAGCATTGGTACTATTTCTGTCCATTGGAACATCCCAGAAAAAAATGTAATTTAAAAAATATAATTATTTGGCCTGACTCTGCTATGTCCCCTTTTCTCCAACCTCAATATCTTCAGCACTGCCCTTTGAATATTTTTCAATATCCTTTTAAAAATATGACTTCTGGAAATGGACAAAATAATTCAGGTATTCAGTCTGACCTATGAGGTCTTCAATATTACTACTTCATCCCTTGATCAGATAATTATACTTCTACGAATGTGTCTTCAATTTGCATTAGTTTATTGGGGAGGCAAACATTTCATATTGTTTAATCATAGATCTATAGGATGCCAAGCGCTGGCGTACCCAATAAGTCATCTAGACCAAATCCCTCATTTTATTTGAGGAAACAAAGGTTAAGGGAAGTTTAAGAGATTTACCCAAATTCTTTTTTTTTAAACCCTTACCCAAGGCAGAAGAGTGGTAAGGGCCAGGCAAATGGGGGTTAGGTGATTTCCCAGGGTTACACAGCTAGGAAGTGTCTGAGGCCAGATTTGAACCTAGGACCTCTCGTCTCTAGGTCTGGCTCTCAATCCACTAAGCCCCCCAGATGCCCCCTGTCCAAATTCTAAAAGGTGGTGGTGTTCATAATTAAAACTTGAATCCAGGTCTTCTGACATCTAATCCAATGCTCCTAACCTATCAACTCATACTGAGATTATAGTTAACAAAAAACATATTATCTTTTCCATAGAATCTACTTTTGTCATAATTCTTCCCATCCTCACAGCTGGATTTTTGAATCTTAATATAATACTTAACATTTTCTCTGAAGAATTTAATCTTGTGAGTTTAATACCACTTTAAATAGTGGCAATCTTTTCAATTTGTAAAAAAAAAAACTTAATGAAAAAGAAATAATGATTTTAAAAATTCTATAGCATGCAGTCCCTTTGAAATCTTCATTATGCCTTCACCTTCTCCCACTAACAATTGATAATTCTGTTCTGTCTTCCAAGAATTCATTTAAAGACAAGAGAGAGGAATACAGAGAAATGGGTGGCTATTTTCTCCCTTCCTTCATTTCAGCCTTTAAAGCTGATCTGGAATCAAGGCAGTCTGGAGGCTCTTATTCTGGTTCAGAATATCCTTGAGAAATTTATCTGTCGTAGTTCTGGTGAAAAAGAAATTGGGTTGGTTTGGGGGCTGAAGTTTACTCTTCTTAGAACAAGCATTGCAACAGGTCAGCAGAAAGAGCAATGAATTTGAAACCAGGAGGTGGTTCAAATCCCAAGGAATCCATTTATGAGCTATAGAGCCTAGAGTAAGTTAACCACTTCTTTGGACTTCCCTCAGATTCTTCAAGTGTAAAATAATTCAATTATTTCTAAAATTCCTTCAAGGTCTAAATCCTATCTCTGGTGCAAAGGTATCATTCCAAATCCCATCTCTGTTTCTGATAATCAATTTCCCATGCTTTAGATACTCCCTATCTTACCTCCTTTGAGTACCTAGTTTCTTTCAAGATTCAGCTCCATTTATACCTTGTGTGGGAGGAGTTTTTTTGTCCTCTCTAGTGATCTACCACTAAAGGATTCTGGTCCACTCTCCTTCTTTGATTTCCAGTCCTTCCCCAATACATTTCCAGCAGCCCTAGATCTGAATCTAAGGATCTGAACCTAAGCAAAATACTTTTGCAATTTACTAAACTCTAATTTGAGGACCTCAGCTGTATATCACATCCTTTCCTTTCAACTGTGTGACAAGAAATCAGATCCTATCTGGGGAACTGCTCCTAATGTTTTCCTTTTTTTTTTTTCCTATAAAGGTTGCCTTTCTAAATCAGATGCATATTTCTGTCCTTTCTAACCTAGCTGGGTTTGTAAATTTTCCTCTGTTGCCCCATCAGTTTCATGCCAACCAGTCAAGGAGGCCACAAGCAAGCTCCCTTTGCTGTCAGCTTAGATATGTTTATTTTTAATCATTGCCAGGGACATGTCAACCCTACTGTGTGGAATTCAGACTCATCAAAGCAGCATTGCAAATATTTACGTCAGTTTTCAAACTTAATTTCTTGATGTGGAGGAGAAATCATGCAGCTATGGAATGTTTTCATTTCTTGAGCACAGACTTTATATTATAATCGCTTTTTATTCTGGCTATGGTTAAAGATGCCTCCCTATTTTTCCAGCCATACAACAAATACGTCCTTTGATTTCCCAAGTAAGAAGATAATTATGATCCCTTAAAATGGCATGATAATGCCCTCAATTTCTAATGTATTTGGAGACCTTGGTTAGTACATTCAGTACCTGCAACATAAAAGAATGCATTGAGGTGAATGGCTATTTGCCCAGCATTCCACACCTGTATCCTAGAGATCAGTCTGGCAGTCCAACACCAGCAGGGACAAAAGTACAACCTAGGCTGCTGGTAGATGGGTACCAGAGAATTTTGCTTAAATCTGTGTCATTTTTCCTGCCTCAAACATTTCATGAAGACTAGGTCAGTTAAGGGACTAAACCCAGAGCAAAATCAGAGTTACCAGTTGCCAGTCAATCACCAAGAATTTATTAAATGCTAATTTCATGCCAGGCACTGTACATCGCACTGGGAATATAAGAGTAGAGGAGGTATCACCATATTGAATCACATTAGAAGTGAGGGAAGGGGAAAGAGGAAGAATAGGATATCATTTAAGAGCAGCAGTCTTCTTTTCAAGTCAGGAGGAAGACAGTTATTTCAGGAGCAGTCAGAGCCAGCATAAACGTCTCCTTTGCCATAGATTATTGATCAGTCTGGGCAGCTAGGTGGCATAGTAGATAGAGCATTGTGTTTAGGATTAGGAAGACTCATCTTCATGAGTTCATATCCAGCCTCAGATACTAGATATGTGATCCGGGGCAAGTAATTTAACCCTGTTTGCCTCAGTTTTCTCAGCTGTAGAATGAGCTGGGGAAAAAAATGGCAAAACACTTTGCCAAGAAAATCCCAAAATGGAGTCACAGAGAGTTGGACACAACTGAAACAACTCAACAACAATGACTAATTGATCAGACCAAGATGTATCTGAGTATTAGTATCTGAGTAGTTATTTCATGTCACTAAAAATCTAATTTAATGGTTTCTATAGTCATTTTTTAAAATATTTTTAAACCCTTAACTTCTGTGTATTATTTCTTTGGTGGAAGACTGGTAAGGGTAGGCAATGGGGGTCAAGTGACTTGCCCAGGGTCACACAGCTTGGAAGTGTCTGAGGCCAGATTTGAACCTAGGACCTCCTGTCTCTAGGCCTGGCTCTCAATCCACTGAGCTACCCAGCTGCCCCTCTATATTCATTTTTATAATGCTCTCTTTTTTAAAAATTGGACTATTGATTTCATCATGGGGGAATCTAAGTTCCTGGTGAGCAACTTCCTCTAAAATTGAAAGAGGATACTTTCTAGTTTTAAAGAGTTGCCTGAGAGAAATCAAGTGACTTGCCCAGGGTGACAATGCCAATGCATGTCAGATTCTGGATGAATTCATTATTTCATCATTGTGAGTTCCTTCTTCCATCACCGCTACAATCATAAACCTATCTATGCCTTCTTATACTGTATAATTCTTGGTCATGCCCTTTCGTAAGTCTTCTATTTTGCAGGAGCCTTCTATCCTGGCTCCCTTCCTCCCCCTACTCCAATCCATCCTACACACAGCTGCAAAAGTAATTTTCCTAAAATGCAAATCAGATCATGTCACCCCTACCCTCTATTCAACATATACTAGTGACTACTATTGTGATCCTGAGCAAGCCACTTAACTGCTGCTTGCCTTAATTTTAACTGTAAAATAGGATAATTACAGCACCTATTGCCCAGGGTTATTTTGAAGATAAAACTAGAATATTTGTAAAGTGCTTATTTTATCATAGTACCTGGCACATAGTAGATACTATATAAATGCTTATTTCTTTCCTTCCTCCTTTCCTTCCATTTTCCCTCCCTCTTTCCCTTCCAAGAACAAATAGAAATTCTAAGGGCAGCTAGGTGACTCTGTGAACTGAGGAATGCCTTGAGATGGGACATCCTGGATTTAAATCTGGCCTCAGACACTTCCTAGTTGTGTGACCCTGGGCAAGTCACTTAATCTCAGTTGCCTAGGCCCATGTTGGTAAACCTATGGCACTTGTGCCAAAGGGGGATGCTCCCTTCCCCCTCTCCACACATGCTTGAGGACATTTCTGTCATCATCCACCCTTCGGTTCAATAGCCCAATGGGAGCACTTTCTCCCTCCCTCTGGAGTAAGGCAGGGGGCTCACATGCTGCATGAAGGTTGCAATTTGGGCATTCGGTCTCTAAAAGGTTCTCCATCACTGGCTTAGGTCTTTGCCTCTCTTCTGCCTTGGAATTGTTACTTAATATTGATCTCAAGATGGAAGGTAAGGATATATATATATATATATATATATATATATATATATATGAAAGCTCTCATATTTGATACTCTTTACCATCTGAACCCTCTCTGTTTTTCTAATCTTGTTAGACTTTATTCCCTTCTTTGTATTCTACATTCTATCCACTCACTATTCTACTCACTACTTTGTCCTTTATGAGAGCAAATAAGGAAATGGAATTGATAAGAAAAATGGAGCAGAGATGAAATGGTACCTTTTGGGGGAAGACAGTGAATAGACAGGTCTAGCTGGAGAGGAGAGTTCATTGAAGAGTTATCTTGGGAGATTATTTGAGTCAGATAGCTGGGGCCAGACTGGAGAGTTCTGAGACCAGTTTAAGGTGTTAGCTCATTGAGAATAATTGTAGGTTCTTAGTTAGGCAAGATAGGATGAAAATGAATATTTGGAGAAATTAATCTAGTTATTATAGACAAGTTGTAGTGGAGACAGGGAGACCAGGATATTTAAATAATTTGGGTATGAAATGATGAGTCTTGTGCTATTGGGGGAATAAGAATACATTAATGCCAGGAAAACACTAATAATTCAAAAACTTCATTCTCTTAATTGATTACAGTTTCCTTATTCATCACATCTAGGCTGGAGCTACAGGTCTGTAAATTCTCAACTTCATCTCTTTACTCTTCCACTAGAGATATTAGTGAATACCTGCTAGTGGAGAGCAGAAACAACTAGAAATGGAAACAAGGGGCTGAATGCTTTCTAAATTTGTTCATCTGCCCTTGTATGCTTGGAGATAAGTATAATTAAATTTCTCAAATTCCCACCTAAAAAAAAAAACCTGAATGCCAGAACTTAAAATAGAAGACAGATTCTCAAGTAATGTGCAGAAACATAACTGAAAAAGAAAGTTGACAAAATCAATGAATTTAACAGAAACTTTTAAATTTCTCAGATCCTTTCTTTTTTAAAAAAAACTTTATTGATATTGTTTATTTTTATATCCCATTAATATTCCAATATATTCAAAGACATTTTAACAACATACATTTAAAGCATGTATTTTATAATCTGTCTCTTTATTGATTGTATGCAAACCATGGGGATACGGCATGGTGTAGTCTTACAGTTCTTGAAGTATGGCCTGGGTACCCTGGAGATTCCTGAAAGTCTTTCAGCAGGTCCACGATGTCCAAACTATTTATCATTTTAATATGTTTTAATTTCTAATATGGTACATATTGGTAGATAAAAACCATATAAACCAAAGCTCTTTTGGGAGGAGTTCTTAATAATTCTTGAAAGTATGAGTCCTGTAACCAAAAGTTAAAGAACCACTGGTGCAGTATAGAGAGCCAGGAAGATATAGGTTCAAATTCTGCCTCTGACATAGATTATTTAGGGAAATCATTTAACCTTTCTATCCTCCCAGCAATGCTCTAAGACTGTAAATTATTGACAATCAACCAATCTCTGCATCAGGAGAGAGAAACAAAGATAGAGATAGAGAAAGAAATAGAGGCAGACAGAAGGCAGGAGAGAGAGACAGACAGAGAGACAGAGAGAGACAGAGAGAGAGAGACAGAGAGACAGAGAGAGAGACAGAGAGACAGAGAGAGACAGAGAGAGAGAGAGAAGAGAATTCTATCCCCAGGAGCGTTCTACACCTATGACCCAGACTATCAAAAATTTTTTAAAAAGTTACTTCTCTCTGGATAAAAGATTCTGTGTTCCGTTAGTTATTTTTTATTTTTTTAAACCACAAATCAGCTTTATTGGAATAAACAGCTTAGATTTATCTAGCACTTAATCACAAAGCCCTTCTACATCCTTTCTATCAAGTGATCTTATGAATGTAGAACAAGTTGTATTTTTTGTTTTGTTTACTTTTAATCACCCTGTGTTGGTTTTTTTTTTTTTTTTTTTTGGTACAGCAAGCTCTTGGTGAGGAAATTCCTCTATCAATAATGATCAGCACATTCCAGGAACTTAAGGTATTAAAAAGTTGTTTTAACATCTCAGAGGTGAAGTGATTTGTCAGGGATCAAACAGCCAGTATGTGTCAGATAAAGATTTTGAACTTTAATCTTCCTGATTCCTGGTCAGCTTTCTCTCTTCATGCCATTCTTCTCCCTGTGTAAGCATTAATACCCCCACTTTGGAAGATAAGGAAACTGAGACTCAGAAAAGTTGGTTTGCCCAGTGTCACCAAGGTAAAAAACAGCAAGATGTTTCAGGTCAGCAGTTCTATTTAGGATAACTACATGATTCTGAAAATAACAAAGGACAGTGGGGACAGATACTGGGAAAAGATGCAACTTGAGCACAGACAAGTTGTACATTTTTTTCCCCCATCCAAATATAGCCAATTTCATTTAAAAAAATTACATCATTCAATTCTGGCTATAGATAGTACCTTCCAATTTCCTCCTTTAATAAGTAATGCATGATAAACAGTTGTGAGGCTTTTGATTAATTTGAGTATAAGTTTTTGGCTTCCTTCATCACTTGATCTCAAACTATGATTTCCCAAGTAATTTTTTACATTCTCTCCATACTCTTTTTTGTATTGGTTTTGGTAACTATTAAAATATTTTTTGATGCAGTTTGAAAGATCTTATCACTTTCTTCATAGAATCTACCTACTTCATCTTCAGCAGAAGACAATGGTGTTTAATCTGCAATTATATCCATGAGACTCTCTGTTTTTATGCTAATCATGAGGTGTGCTTGTTAGCATCACCACATATCTCAAGAAATGTAACCACTGGGAACATAATCTTCCTCCAATGTTGTTAATTCACATCACTGAGGAAGATCTGTAAGCTATCTTTCCATTTAGCTGTGAATTCTTTATTTTCTTCTAGTTTCTTTTGTAAGGAGAATCTCAGTATCTTCAAGTCACAGACAAATCATTATATGATTTCACTATTAAAAACATAATCAAGTTAAGTTTCTCTAGTACCATATTAAGTTGTTGATCATCTAACAGAAATTGCACATCAGTTAAATAACTATTAACAGATTATCTATATTTAATTCTTTCTTTAAAAAAATCAGATCCATTCCCCCTTATCCTGCCCCTCTCCTTTGCCAAGCTCCAACGTTGAATTACTCCCACCATATACTTCCTTCACTCCTATTCATGTGCTGCTAAGTGGAGACAGAGAAAAATCACAAAATCATTTTTATTGGGTCCACTACAAATTTGTTACATAATTTTAATTAGACTCTCACTACAGCAAGGTAATCCTTTTACATCTCCTTAATTGATTTCCTATCTCACAATGGCAGCTATTCTAAAACTTTTCATTCCTCCATAAATCTTGTCATGTTTATTTTTACAACATATCCCATGCTACTACTCCCTTGTGCCATCCCTAGACTATTGAAATAGCCTTCTGATTGGTTTTCTGGCTTCAAGTGTCTCCTCATGTTAATCTGTCTTCTATTCATCATTCAAAGGTCTTCTTAAAGTGAAGATCTGGACATGTCACCTCATCACTTCTCCACAAGGACTCCCTCAGTAACCTTCAGTGTGTCCCTATTACCATGAGGATCAAAAATAAAATCACTTATTTGACATTTACAATCTGGTCTCTTCTTTCCTTTCTAAGTTTCTTTCACTTTACCACCCACCAGGTACTCTATGATCTAATGACTTGCTTTTCCTCATACAAAATATTTCACCTCCCACAAATCTGTGGTTTTGTAGTGCCTGACTTCCATGAATAGAATGCTTTCTCCCTCCCTACCACCTTATGCTAGCTTCCCTGGATTCTTCCAAGACTCAATTGAAATCCCACATTCTACAAACATTTCCTAATTTATACCTCCAAGTTCCTTCCCCCCAGAGATTATCTTTCTTTTACAGATAAGCACTCTGAGAGAAAGCAAGAAAGGAACAAGTACCAGGCAAGACAAATCATTGCCATGGCCTCAATCATCATATCGCCTCAGATTCAGATGAATATAACCAAGGACCTTGAACATAACAACACTAGGAATAGCAGTGCTTCCTGTCTGCCATCAACCTAGATGATTAGCTTTGCATCCAACCTCACATCCATCACTGAGGAAAGCAAAGACCGTGGAGAAGGACCTCCCTTTTTTACCACCACCATGACTGTCACCAACTGTTGACCAACTGCCACTGATTGACACATAAGCTCAAGAGTTCTAGGAGTGGCAACATCAGCAAGCCCACCCCCTTCCATCATCCCAACATGGGACCTGCTTTTGCAAGTGCTGCAGCAGCATTTTGGGAAAGAAATTTCTTACCTCCAAAGTCCTTAGCACTCTCAAATGTTTCTATACTATAAATGAATGTGGATTTTTATCAGTTGAAAATAAAGAATATGTATTATCTTTTGCATTACTGCAGCACCCTCAAGTCCATTGGGACCTTGCTTTCTGACTTGTGGGTGAGTCCTCCTGTGTGTTTTGTGCCCATTAGATTGTGATCTCTTTGAAAGCAGGCAATGTCTTCCTTTCTACTTGTATCCCAAGCACTTAATAGAATGCTTTACTCACAGTAAGCATTCAATAAATACTCATTCATTCATTCATGTTGTCTCATTCATTAAAATGTGAACTCTTTGAGATAGTGCCTGATATGTAGTAGGTACTTAAAATACTTGTTGATTGACAGAACTGCCCAAAGCATTGAGAAGTGATTTGTACAGGGCCACACAGCTACTATGTATTAGAGGCAGAGTTTCAGATCCAGACTTCCAAGGTCTGAGGCCAGCTTTCTATCCACTGACACCTCTTCACTCCTTTTATTTATGTTTTTTTTTTTTAATACTTACAACTTCTAATTAACCCACATTTCCCCCTCAAGGAGAAGGTCCCCTTGTAACAAATATGTATAGGCAAGTTAAACAAATCAACCCATAAACCAAGTCTGATCACCTCTAATTTAGTACCTTTTTGCCAGGGACTGAGAAGTTTGTTTCATCATTAGTTTTGTGAGTTCTTAGGAATCCATATTTTTAATGATTCACTCATCCTTCAGGTCTGAAGGCAGATCAGACCCAGAGGTGGCCACAGGTCTTTTGTAGTGTTCTCTTCTGTCTGACTTTTTTCTCTTAACAAGTGATGGTGATGGTGGTGGTAGTGATGATGACAATGAAGGCAATGCCAATTTTCTAACAATTGTCTGCCCTGCCAATGGTAAATTGCCTTTGGTAAATCAGAATAGAGAGGACAGGACCTCCTTCTAGTTCTCTCCAGCATTCATTTTAGTGGTTGTCAGCAGTCGTCTGACTTCTGGATTTCATACTTCTGCATTTTCACACCCCAAGTTAAATTTAGGTGAGTCTGTATCATGCACTAGAGCATTTTTGAAAGATTCCTTTTCATCCTCTTTGTTTTCAGAGCAAACACTGCCCAGAACAAGAGTAAGCTCTGAATGGGTTTTCACAATTAGTTTCTCACTCCTTTTTCAGATAGAGGAATGATGGAGTCATTGATCTGAACTGACATCTCTGAGAGCCAAGATCAATTGCATTGCCTGCCCCTGGCAGGGGGAGTATTTCTGAGTGGGCATTTCCTTTAGTAGTCCTGTACTTTTCCACAAATCCCAGAACAAATAACAGTGGTCATTTCAGTGACTCTTCTTTGCATTCTTTCTTCTATTGAAAAGTATGTCTTTTTAACTGACATAAGCTAAAGCAAATAGTTTTTATTATTTTTTCTTATGACTATTCAAAAAGCCAAGAATATCCTTTACTCCTTTGAATGTTGATTTCCCCTGGGTTTGTTTTTTAAATGTGTGCTGGGTGCCAGACAGTTAAAAGAATCATGTGAAGTGTTTTATATTAACAAGGTATGTGGGAACATCAGGAACTTAATTTATGACAATGACAAAGAAGTTCTATGAAAGAAAGTCTTTGTGTTGTCATTCTTGTTCACAATTTTTTTGTGAATTTTCTGATTGCTCTTTTAACAAAATTACAACAATTAAAATCATTTATGGTAGAAGAGAAGACTACGAATGAGGTAATAATAATAATAGCTAGATTTATATAGTACTTTAAGGTTTACAAAGCACTTTACAAATATTAACAACTCTGAGAGATAGGTGCTGTTATTTCCCCCTCTTTATAAGTTTGGAAACCAAGGGTAACCAACATTAAATAACTTGCCCAGGGTCACACAGCTTTTAAGTGTCTGAAGGAAGGCAGATTTGAATTCAGATGTTCCTGGCTCCCAGTCTGGCACTCTATCTAGTACATCAACTAATTTATACGCACACACACACATATGTATATATATACATACATATGTATGTATTGTGTTATTGGAAATTTGGGGTTTCGAAACTACATTTCCCAAGAGCCCACTGGTTTCCTGCTATTATGTGGTGATGTAGACAAGAGGAAAAAATTGAGGGGTCTGGCATGGGTAGGGTCTCTTCCTTCTGATGGGGGATTAGAGCTGGGAACTCAGGCTGTTTGAACAGGTAGATTAGCCATAGGCACGTGGTTTTATTTTGTTACCTTTTTATTGCTTTACTTCTAGTGATTACTTAAATCTTACAAAGACACAATAATTTTAAAGTTTTTATTTTATATTCATTTTATTTTTATAATGGTGGCAACCAAGAAGGGATGAGAAAGAATTCTCAGTTTTTTAAGATAAATTTTGTAAAGCCACGATTCTCTTGCTACGGATTTTCACCCTCCCCCCCAATAGCCCCCCCCTCCCCCCAACTCTGAGAGAACTCCAAACTCTCTCTGGAGCTGCTGCCCTGCTCCTGCCATTTTTGTGTTTGTATTTTTGTTTTTTCTCTTTTTCCCATTTTCCCCAGCCACCTGGCTGCTTTCATTTGAGTGGTTTTTCTGGGAGCTCTTGGCCAAAAGGGAAAAGCCACTTCTCTTGCCAATCCTTTTTGCTGCTGATCCAGACTCTTGCCCCCAACTCCCAGCCACATGTTTTTGCCACTTCTGTTCTTGATCCCGCTGATCCATATAGTGCTGCTGCTGCTGCTGCTGCTGCTGCTGCTGCCACTGAGATCCTAGACACTGCCTGGGGATCCTCGCTGTTCCTGTTGCTGGAGCTGCTGCTGCAGCTGATTGGAACCAATCTCTGGAGGCTTGGAAAGTATAAATCCCTCTTTTTTTCATTGCAAACAGCTGAGTGCTTGCTCACTGTTCACTGCTTGCCTTGGAAGCCTGGGTGTGTTTCTCTTAGAAAATAATTAGAATCCAAAAGAGCTTTTACCTGAGGAGAGTTTTTAACTCTAACTCCCTGTCCACTTGGCAGGAGTAGCACATGGCCCCTAAAGGCATTTACCCCAAGGGGGAAGGGGAAAGAAGGTTACTCTTCCAAACAGGAAGTAGATTTGCAAGCTTTACTCACTCTATGAAAGAGCAGTGCATTACCTATTTCAAACAGCTCCCAGTCTTAGGACAAAAGGAACCTAAATGGATAGGGAAGAAACTTTAAAGAGTGGAGGTGGATTTTAAGCCTTTTCAGACTCCATTATTTTATGAAAGTCTCTGTATCTTATTGTACATTGCTTATTGTTTGCTTTATGATTTAATTTTTTTTAGTTCATATCATTTGGTCATATCATTTGATCATTTTTTTAGTTCATATCATTTGATCAATATCTTTCTGTTACACTGAATCATTTTAAGCTACTGCGTTTTTGGCTATTAGATAAATTCTGTTACACGATTTTATTTGTACCTCCCCATGATTGTACTAAAGCAAATATCATTGTAAAAGTTCAGTCAACTTACACAAATCCTTTCATGAGATCACATGTTGCCTTAACAGCCTTTTGTTCCTTTTTGCCTTTGTTAGTTGTCATATACATGATGATGGAAGGACTCCATCAAAACTGGTTACAACCTATATATAACTTTGGAGAATATGATGACTTAAGAATTTAAATTGAGATTTTAAAGGGTCTTGAGAAATTACTTCAGATATCTAGTAGTTTCTGAATGGATGCTATATACACATACACATATTATAAAGAATGTTCTTTAAAAGGTAGAGAACCAAATAAAAGTTTCTACCAAAACTTTTCATTTATAAAACAGGAAGCCAAAAAGAGCTCCTACATGCATGATATTTTAACTCTTTAGTTTAATTTACTTCCCCAGAACAATCTAGATTTCTTGGTGATTTTGTAGACCCAAAATGGGTTTTCATCAGCTCTTGCCAAGGTTGAAAGATTTCCTATATCTGTAGATTTGTGACAAGTATACATCAGTTCATAGATTTTTAAAATATTACACAGCAAGTGGCTATATAGAAACTCATATAAATCCTGTATGATAGTGGGCTTGTCTGCTATTGTCATTAAATGTGTTATTATAATTTTGGGAAATTTTGATACTTCTCTGAATGTGCATTATCTACTATATTACTGTTTTTATAAATCTATTATTTTTGAAAATCTTTTGCACTCACAAAGTGGATCATGGCCAAGTTTAAAAGAAATGGATCTCATTTTGGGTGAGAAACTTTTGTATTCTACCTCTCCTTGGCTGACACAGTGTGTCACTGATTCTAAGCTATATATTTTTGATTTTTAAAACATTCTTTTTTATTATTCTTTTCCCTTGTATATGCAATACAGTATTTAAGTTTCTTTTTTCTCTCATTTTTGTACTTGAACAAATTATCAATATTAATCTTTTTTTATTTTACTGTAATATAAGTTTGATATAAATATATTTATTATAATATTAACACATACCCAAAAGCTTTAAACTATAGAATAATGCCATTGATTGTTTAAAAAAAATTATAGGACTTTGCTTAATAATTCTGTCTGATTCCAGAAGAAGGAACATAAAAAGAGCCATTGCACAGTGCCAAAGAAGCACAAAGCTAATTTCATAGAGCAGTGATGGGCAAACTTTTTAAAGAGAGGGCCAAAGGAAAGGAAATGTTCATCTGTCAGTCTGTTTCTAAGACAACTCTTTTGAAGTTTCATTGTATTGTACCCTACTCATTGTATTTGTCAGATTAGGAATAATGTGGTATGGCTGGATAGAAAATTTCAGAGGGCTACATCTGGCCTGTGGGCTGTAATTTGCCCATCATTGGCATAGTGCCAATCAAGCACAAGTTCAAAGAGATCAAATCAATTCCAGGGGGATTGATGTGATTTTGAGCCAAGTCAAGAACATTTGAACTTGTTTGGGGTTCAAGGTTGTGGCTGTTTTGACATATGTTAGAGGCAGGACTTCCTCTGAGCCCTATCAATCACCTCACTGTGACTGCCATCCTGGCTCCCATAATCTAGTCCCTTTTCTGTCTTTCATAGTGTGGCAAACTTTCTGTAGCCCTGGCTACTGATTGGGTAAGTGTATAATTATATAAATCACCTTAATTGGGCTCTGATTCAAGGACCTGTTATAGTTTTATTTTTCCTTTTACTTAGATTTTTTAGACATAAGACTTTGATATTTTATATTTCATCCACAAGTTATCTTTTTTCTCTTTTATTTGGATTTTTTGATGTTTTTATTTTCTTTTTACAATTGATTCATATACCTCATAACTCAGCCACGTATCCCTGAGTGATCCCTGTATTTGTCACCATCCTCCTCAGGGGGGGATGTATTATTATTCTCCTCAGGGGGGACTAAGTTATTGTTGTGAACTTTGATTTGAATTTGAGCAATATTTTTAGGATAAGAAACTTGCTACCTTCCAGAATCCAGAAGGCGAATTGTTTGGAGAAGGCACCATGAAGATGTCTACAGAAACCTACACACTGCATCAAGAAGATCCAGAATGAACTTTGGGATGTAGCAAAATTGGATTGTGAGGGGATTAAATTCATTTGTTTTGAATGTACACTCTTATGCCCCCCAACTGGCTTTTTGTCAATGTACCTAGCAATCATTGAATCAGGTTTTGTGCTCTTTTCTTTTTATCCCCCAATTACTGTAATTTAAAAGTTGGTTATGTTTACCAGATCCATTGGAGAGACCAGTCTTCCTTGGTTCTCAGGGTTGGAATGTGTTATTGGAAATTTTGGGCCTTTTGAAGTACATTTCCCAAGAGCCCACTGACTTCCTGTTGTTGCACACTGATGTAGATAGGGGGATAAAATTGAGGGGTCTGGTGTGGCTAGGGTCTCTTCCTTCCAATGGGGGCTTGGAGCTGGGAACTCAGGCTGTTTGAACAGGTAGATTACCCATGGGCACGTGCTTTTATTTTGTTACCTTTTTATTGCTTTACTTCTAGTGATTACTAATATACCTTACAAAGACACAATAATTTTAAACTTATTATTTTATATTCATTTTGTTTTTTTATAGTATGTATCCATATATACATCTTTCCAAGAAAAAGATGTGTGTGTGTATGTATGTGTGTGTGCATGTGTGTGTGTGTGTATGGCACCTAGATAGCATAGTGGATAGAGCACTGGACCTGAAGTGTGGGATCCATATTTCTAAGAGGAGTTCAAGCTGCATCACAGAATTCCATAGTGCCCCCCAGAACTCTGGCCTATGTACGGATGGCCATGGCAGTGTCATTTTATGGGGCTTTTATGATATTGGGGAAGGTTTTAAACTTTACATTTGGGAAGGCAGAAGTGAAAAACCTGGCTTTGGAAACATTAATTGAACAGATGAAAGTACTAATTGACATAAATAAGCAGTAAGACCTGAGTTCAAATCCAGTTATGTGACCCTGGGCAAGTCAGTTAATCCTGCTTGCCTCAGTTTTCTCATCTATAAAATGAACTAGGGAAGGAAATGGCAAACTACTCCAGTATCTTTGCTCCAAAAAACACTAAATGGGGTCACAAAGAGGCAGGCACAGTTGAAACAGTTGAACAACAACATATACATTTACACAAATGTCTTTAAGGTAGAATTCTACAGGTATTTTCATAGTTGATTAATTTTGTTAAGTTGCTTTTTTGTCTTTTAAAAATTTTTTTCATTATAAAGGATGGCTTTCTAGGTAGGTGAGTGAGGAGGATATATGTGGGAAATAAAATGGATTAAAAGCAAAGACAAAAATGAAATTAATTTTAAGAATAATCACCTGCAAAAGATTCAAAGATACTGGAGTATGGAGGTCCAAAAACCCTGCAGCACTGCTAAACTTATATTTCTGGATGGTTCCTCAAGACTTGTGACCCTGTTTTTTGATAATTCTGTCCTCCTGGAAAAAAAACCACAGTACTACAGTATTTTACTAATGATGTCCCTACAAGCCTTCATTCTTCAATTCATAGGATCATAGATACAGAAATAAAATGAAGGCTCCTCAGAGAGCACATCTTTCAATCTCCTCATTTGACAGATGAGGAAACAGAGTCCCAAAGATTAAGTGACATGTCCAGGAACTAATAATCAGAGGCTGAATTTGAATCCAAGCCCTTCTACTCCTGAGCTAGAAGCTTTTTGCACTGCCTCTTTTGTAAAAAAAAAATTTTTATTTCTATCCCATCCTTGGGTTTTCTTTGGTCTTTAATTATTTGTTTTGTGTTCCAGGTCTGTGGGGTATGAAATGACTCATCTTTAACTTTTTTTCTTTAATGATCTATTACCTTTTATTGGAGTGTGCCAAAAATGAAATTTATCCCAATATGACAAACATTTAATGCCTATAATCTGTATGGTACTATTAGATCCAGGGACTTCAAAACTAAAACTACCATGAAGGTACTTACTTTTTATTGAGGAATTGAGGAGAGATACAAATCAAGCAAATAAATATACAAGAGTAATTCAGTATAAGGAGGGAGAGAATACTAACCAACAAAGAAAGGGGAAGGGAATCAAGGAAGGTTTCATCCGCTTTATCTGAGCTATGCCTTGAGGGAAGATAGGACTGTTTTCAGTGGTATCAAGTACAAGGGAAGGAAACTGAATTTCTAGTCACAGAACCTCAGTGCAAAGGGGAGAGTAGTTTATGGGGAAGTAAAATTGCGAGTGAAGACAACTTTTTCTACTAGTGTGGCCAGGGCAGGACCTCGAAGAGACGGCAAAGGAAAAGATTTGGCATGAGTGCTTTAGAGAGTCTAATAGAGGATAAAATAGAGAGGAATAAAAGAATTTTCATGCAGTTCTGAGGACCCAGTTGTGACCAGAAAACATGAATTTGTAATTTTCAGTTTCATGACTTCCACTAGCAATGTTCAATAGTTCAAAATTTCATAATTTCATGTAGATCTTTCCATGTTTTTAAGAAATTAACTTTTTTTGTCATTTCTTAGGGTACAGTAATATTCCATCACAATCATAAGCCACAACTTGTTTAGCCATTCCCCAATTGATGAACCTTCCCTCGATTTCCAGTTCTATTGGTTTTTCTGAGATATCTCACACCTGTTCAGATGGGCTAAAATGTCAAAAGGGCAAAATGACAAGTGTTGGAGGTAATGTGGAAAATGGAGATACTAATACACTGCTGATGGAACTGTGAATTGATCCAATCATTTTTTCAGAGCAACCTGGAGTCATAGCCAAAGAATTATAAAACAATATAAAATTATTTGACAAATTATAAAAATTATAATACCACTCTTAGGTCTATTTCCCAAGGTGATCAGAAAAAAAGGAAAAGAAGTTGTCTGCTCTAAAATATTTAAATATTTATAACATATTTCTCTGATAAAGGTCTAATTTCTCAAATATATTAAAAACTAAGTCAAATTTATAAGAAACCAAGTCATTCCCCAATTGACAAATGGTCAAGAGATCTGAATAGGCAGTTTTCAAATGAAGAAATCAAAACTATCAATAATCAAATGAAAAAATGTTCTAAATTTTTCCTGATTAGATAAATGCAAATCAACATAACTCTGAGATACTACCTTACACCTAGCAGAGTGACCAACATGACAGTAAAGGAGAATAATAAATGTTGGAGGGGTGGAAAAATTAGGACACAAGTGCATTGCTGGTGGAATTGTGAACTGATTCAACCATTCTGGAAGGCAATTTGGAATTATGTCCAAAGGGCTTTAAAAGAAGGCATGCTTTTTGATTCAACAATACCGCTACTAGATTTGTACCCCAAAGAGATAAAAAAATGGGGATGGACCTATTTGCACAAAAATATTTATAGCTACCTTTTTTGTGGTGGCAAAAAATTGGAAATGTAGAGGATATTCCTTGATTAGGGAATGGCTGAACAAATTGTGGTGTATGATGGTGATGTTGTATTATATTGATGATATTATACTATATAAGGAATGATGAACTGGTTGATTTCTTTAAGAATTGGAAAAACCTATATGAACTGATATGGAGTGAAATAAGCAGAACCAGGAGAACATTGTACACAGAAAGTGAAACATTGTGGGACAATCAAATGTAATAGACTTTGCTACTAATAGCTATGCAGTGAACCCTGACAATTCTGAGAGACTTATGAGAAAGAAAACTATCCACAGATAAAGAAAGAACTTTTGAAGTAGAAATGTAAAAGAAAACATATGATTTATCACTTGCTTATATGAGTATATGATTTAGGGTTTTGGTTTTAAAAGATTATTACAGAAATGAATAATATGGGAGTAGGTTTTGAGTGATATTACATGATAACCCAGTGGAATTGCTTGTCAGCTCTGGGAAGGAAGAGAGAACAGGGGAGGGAGACAACATGAATCATGTAACCATGGAAAAAAATAAAAAATATTTATAGTCTCTTTGTGGTAACACAGATAATGTTAAGTTGTAGTTTTCTAAGTCAATATGTGACCCACAGGGATCCTCATTAATGGTTTAGTGGCTCCTGTTTGCATTTGAGTTTGACATCACTGGACTAAATAAATTTGCTTTCCTATCAACTGCATGCTAATTTGTGCAAAATGTATTCTTTATCTATTCCCCACCCTAGTGAGTGACCATAGATCTAATTGAGAAAATTCTCAATAAACTCGGAAAATTGCCATCCACAAACAGGAACATCTATTGTGAGAGTAGATGACACCTTTGGTGAACTTATGTCTCCCTGTTTTATATCTTGTTTGATATGATCATCAAAGAATGATCAAACAAGTATATTTTTGTGGTTGCATTTCTCAAGAAATACTGTATGAGCTTAATATATGCATAGAGAGACAATCTATAGGAGGAAAGCCTTTGATTTGTTATTTGTCTCTACCTATATATTTGACAAATTTGTCATTATCTCTGAATTCATAGGACTTGAAAATAAGAAGTAGGAGATAATGTAATAGAGACAAGCACATTTGGAATGACAAGAAATGTGATGAAAATCTTGTGACTAGAAGTAATAATAAATCCTTATATTAGAATATCTAGATTTTGTTAGATTGCCACGGAACTATTTTCTCTTCATTTCCTTTCATTATTGTTATAAAAAGAAACTCACATCTTGATCATCCAAATACTGAATGATCTTTTACCCCATGAAGCCTTCAAATATTTTTTTAAATGGAGAACCTTAAAGAAAGAGAGAAAAAGTCCAAGGATAAAAAGGAAAGGCATTTATCATAATAATTTTCCCTTCTTTATTTTTCCATATTCCAATATGAAATTCTTCCCTCCCTTTTTACTATCCATATTACATCCTTTAGGATTATAGTTGTCCCTTGCTATATCACAGTTCACTTATTGCTTCACTATACTGAGGGTTTAAAAAAAATATATATATATATATATAATTCTATTTAGTGGAGTTTTTGCTATATCACAAGATTTTGTGGCTTAATACCACACTGTACACAATAGAAATGTAGCACACCACTACAGCTTGAACAAGTTTGCCAGTGTGAGATGTACATGGCATATTATTGACTGATAAAAGGTGACCAACCACAGTGCTGTTTTCTGCATCCTAGGTGCTGATTGGCTCAATGTCTGTTTGCTCACCTCCTACTTCATGGATTTTCACCTATTGCAGGGTCTCTGGCACATAACTTCTACGATAGGTGAGGGATCACTGAATTGCTATATCTCTATAGCCAGAAAAGTACACAATCTCATTCTGAATTTTCCTTATACTGTATTATTTTTTATGTTTTAAAAATTTGTTTGCCCAATAGAAACTAAAACTTTGAGATTCCTTTCAAAAATAGCATCTTATTCCCTTTCCACTATAAATAATCTCTTGCTTCTCAACTTAAGTATTAGGCAGAAGGGTCCAGTGATATTTTATAAGTATATTGGATTTGTAAGGTAAACTACTTTGCATCTACTTCAATAAGTATTAAATAGTTGGCACTAAGTAGTTCAATTCAACCACATCATTCTACTATAAGTATTAAAGCTACCTTAAGATATATGCCTCAGTGGGTGCTGCTTTTCATCATTCCTGGGAGTACCATATTAGGCAGGAGCTTCCATGTAGAAGTGGGATTAGTCTTACTTTTCTTGACCCAAAGGGCAGAATTGAAGCAATTGGAGAAAGTTGCAGAGGCAGCTAGAGGCTCAATGTAAGGGAAAACTTAATAATGAAAGCTATTCAAAAATAGAATGGACAGCTTTGGACCTCATCGCTAGAGCCTTCGAGCAAAATCTAGATTGTAGGGTCTGTTGGTAAGGGGATTCTAAATCAAGTAGAGTTTGGAGAAAGTAACTTCCAAAGTCCTTTCATACTCTGAGATCCTGTGACTTTGTGGGCTACCCAGGGTGGCCATCATCATGAGGTGAAGCTGACTCGAGATAATGTAATGAGAGAGAAGGCAGAAACAGCAGATCTAAGAGGCTATAGAGTACCATTCCAGACGGAACACTGACTACACATATTTTTCAAGATGACCAATATTTCATACCGCAGATAGAGATATTCTAGGACAAGGATTCTTAACATGGGGCCTATGAACTTGTTTTTCTAAAAAATACTTCGACAACTTTTTCAAAATTATTGGATTCCTTTTAATCCTGTATATTGTATTTTATGCATTTAAAACATTATTTTCAGAGGGAGTCCATAGGCTTCACTAGACTGCCAAAGAGGTCTATGACATAAAAATGGTTGGGGGTTCTCAGGTTGAGGGTGATTCATTTATATAATATTCCATCTAAAATAATAGTAATTGCCTTTTCAGAAAACTCGAATTAGTCAATTATTTTCTATAGCCTAGGGCTTGGCATCTGCCTTGCCTGCATCTTATCTCCGAGCATCCTTCTTTTTAAAAAGCTAAACTCTAATAGAAGGTGAAGTTGATATAGAATAGATGTTTCCAAGGTCTAGTGAGCTCATACATAGACAAGGGAAAAAAACAGCTACTGAAACATTTCCAAGAAAGACAGGTGTGCAAACGATTCCTGCTGAGAGTAGGTGCGAGACTGTTTACATTACCAGGGGTTTGCTTCCCTATTTTCTGAAAGTAAATATACATATATTTTAAATAAAGCAGTTATATTAAGTTTTAAGAGCAAGGGAGCCACCAGCAAACCAGAGTTCACAGATACTGACCCCATCAATCAGCATTCAGCTCTCATTTCCATTTGAGTCAGCGATACTTTGTCTGAAATGGAAATGCTACATTTTATATCAGTATGTTTGTAAGTTTGGAAAAGAATAGGGAATATTGGTGCCAAAAGACTATGATTAGTCAGCTTTTTCCAATGTCATTTTCAAGTATAGAAACACGGGTCATACGGTTTGATGGCTCCTTTGCCAGTGACCATATTTCAATTTATTTGGCAGAGAGGGAAAGAGACAGAGACACAAAGAGGAATTTAGTTAGTTCACAGAATCCTAGGATTTAGAGCTAAAAGGAGCCTTACATACTCCTTTTAGCTCCCTCATTTAACAGGTAAAGGAAATGAAGGTCAGAAAAATAGTTTATCCAAGGTTATGAAGATAGCAAGTGGTAATTCCAAGATTCTGATTCCATATCTAAATCGCTTTCCCAAGACAGGGCAAACTGAACACATTTTTTTCTTTCTTCCTTATAGACTTAGAAATGGTTAGAAATTCATTGTGAATTTCATTTGAATTAGAGTCCGAGAAGTGGGGATCAGGATTTGGAACAGGCAGCTCAATCATTTTTTTTTTGTTAGCTATGATGTGTTTGTACCACATATTTCGTTCCAACCAGACTCAGCTTCCAGGGAAGAAATATACCTATTGTGAACAATACATTCTGTAAAAGATATAAAAAGTGGTTTAATGACTGTTTCTGGATAGTTATGTTAGTTGGGATTTTGTACAAACTGGAAGTTTAATCTCTCTCCAAATGTCCCTGAAAACACTAACTTCTGATATGAGTTTAAGGTCTAAGCAGAGAAGAAAATCTTGACTTCTGGATACTAGTTTTTGTCTAAATTAACTAGTCTAAGAGGTATAATGCCTTATGGCACTATAGATAGGTCAATAGGTCAACAGAGAAGTATATAATTTACTAAATAACTTTAGCATTAGGTTTTTAGATTTCTTAAACCCAGTGCCTCAGGAAGTACCATACTGTAAAAACAAACCAGGAAGATCACAAAGAATTAATTGTGTACAGATTTGTAAGCCATAATGTAAGGCCTGAGCCTTAATTACATTGGCAAAGTCAATTATACCTAATCGTGTTTCTCCTCTATGTGCTTGTATAATTTTAAAGTCTACTAAAGCTAAACGGTGTGAAGCAAGCTCAGGCAGATGGAAATCGTTTTCAAGGGAATATAAAGGAAATATCCCAGAGTCCCTAATTATATAAGAAAATTAAACAAAACTTTAAATTACTCTGGTATGTTGATACTGCTTTAACTACACATATCTAGGAATAAAAAAGAAACGCTTCCAAGTCTAGTATCCATAAATCTTATATATTTATTTGTCTTAAAGCTATATTCATACCTTACGTGGAACTATTCTTTACTGGAGTCTTATGTCTCAATGACTTAAAATTTGTCAGATCTAGTTTCTGAAAAATCCAACAACTCAATTCAAATAAATTATGAATGGATATTGATCACTGTGATAAGGAATAAGTCAAAGTGGATAGGTGAAAAATTTAGAAAAGTATATTGGAAAATGCAAGCTGGGGCTGAACATTCATTCTAAGGGCTTTTGGAATGTGGCTGAAAGGTCAAAGAGCTTTTGAACTCTGGGAAAGTTGGGAATTTTTGCCACTGGTGGAGGAGCTTGTGCCCTGATCTCACTGGAGAAACCCCACTTGGACTGCATTTTGAGGAACTACAAATAGGTCTGGATCAGTAGCTTTGGAGGGTGGACCTCCAGGCCTGTGACAGCTTATTGGAGTGACCCAGTGGAGTTTGTGGACCAAACCAACACCCTGGACCCTGGGACAGCCAAGTACATCATTGGAGCAAGCAGTGAGATCCCCAAAACCCTGGCAAGCTTGCATTTAGCTTAGTATAGTATAGTGTAAGTTTTATCTTCCCTGCTCTGATTTCCTGGACCACCTAAACCCCTGTTTCTTCCATCCTATAGCTGTTAAGAATAGTTTTCAGGGAGCACCTGGGTAGCTCAGTGGATTGAGAGCCAGGCCTAGAGACGGGAGGTCCTAGGTTCAAATCTGGCCTCAGACACTTCCCAGCTGTGTGACCCTGGGCAAGTCACTTGACCCCCATTGCCTACCCTTACCACTCTTCTGCCTTGGAGCCAATACACAGTATTGACTCTAAGACAGAAGGTAAGGGTTTAAAAAAAAAAAAGAATAGTTTTCCCCATTTCTCATTTGCCCCACCTTATTTTATTATTAAAATCCTTCAATGTTACTTCCTACTGTCTCAATATAGCCCCAAAGAACTCACAAAAGGTTAATTTGTTCCCCTGGCTAAGGTGAGTGTTTAACTGCCATACCAAGTATTCCTGTTACCCCCATTCCCCTTTTTCATCATCTAACAGTTTTAAGGAACCCTAGTAGATATTGGGTATATGAAATCACCTTTTTTTTTTTTAACCCTTGTACTTCGGTGTATTGTCTCATAGGTGGAAGAGTGGTAAGGGTGGGCAATGGGGGTCAAGTGACTTGCCCAGGGTCACACAGCTGGGAAGTGGCTGAGGCCGGATTTGAACCTAGGACCTCCTGTCTCTAGGCCTGACTCTCACTCCACTGAGCTACCCAGCTGCCCCCTGCCTATTTTTTAAAGTAGCTTACAGTGTGATGAAGGGAAGGATAAAGTCACAGATAACTATGGTACAAGGAACAGAAGGCACAAATTCAAAGGATAGTTCTAGGTTATGAGATATTGAGGGAGAGAAAGATTTAATTTTGCTGGAGGCAGGAGGAAAGTGTCAGTGATGAATTCACCAGGGAGGTGGCATCTATGTTCAACCTTAAAGGAAGAGAGGAACTTCATTGCATAGAGAAGGGTGAAGAAATAGGGAGAGGTTTCCATTGCATTAAATTATTATTGCAGATATTACAGGTATTGATCATATGGCAATGAATGGAATTGGTCAGTTATATAGCTCCAATCTGTATAATTGTAAAATCTCAGAGCTACAAAGTACCTTGGATGTTTTCTAATCCAATTCCCTTCCCCAATACATAAATCCCATGCACAACATCCTGAGGGGAAATGTTATTCAGCCTTTGTTCCAGGTAACTAACCTCATAAAACAACCCATTACATTTTTTGGACAACTTTATTAAGAAGGAAGTCTTTTACATGAAAGCAAAATCAGTCTCCTAATAATTTATAGCTCTTTCTTCTGACCCTCAGTTTCCATATTTGTAAATGAAGGCTTTGGATGATATTTCTAAGTCAGTTCAAAGGTTCTATCATTCAGGTCCATTCAAATAATTGAAGTCAAATATGTGTCACATCTCACTATCATGTCTAAACTAATACCTGCTGGGTTTTTCCTAACTCTTCTTCATATAACAAGGGTTTAAATGCCCTCATTGCTGGCCAGTTTCTAGTTTCTTAGGGTCTCTCTTATTAATGTGATACTTGGGGACAGCGACCAGGGAGCCCAGTGGATAGAATACCAGGTCTGGAAGTTTGGAGGACCTGGGTTCTAATCTGCCCTCAGCTGGCTATGTGACCCTGAGCAGTCACTTAGTCCCCAGTGCCTATCCCTTGCTGCTCTTCTATGTTAGAGTGATACTAAGAGAGAAGGTGAGGTTTTTGTTTTGTTAAATGTAGTACTAAACTAAACATAATAGTCTCAGTATAATCTGATCAGTGCAAAATAGAAACTATTTTAGAATAGAAAACTGTTGCCTCTCTTCTAGACATGGGACTTCTGATGCCTAAGATTACATTATTATGACTCATACTGAACTTTTATCCTACTAACAATATAAACTACTATTAAGTGCATCTTATTTGTGTATTTGATGTAGTTCATTTTTTAGACCAAAGTGAAGGACTTTTATGTATCTGAATGTGCTCTGTACATATCTGAATATGCTTTTATATATTACATATGCATAAATATATATCATATAGTATATAAAGCATATATATACTTTTTAAGCAAAGCAATTTAAGTATTACCAGATGTTTTGCTTCTTTACTTTATTTGTAGATTCCCATACAAGAATATATCTTTTTGATATAAAGTCTAATCTGATGCCCTTCCCATAAAATATGCTTGTTTTGAATAAGACGAAGCTTTCATTCATTGTCATATTCCAATTTTGTGTATTACAGCCCATCAATTCTTTGTCTAAGCATTTTAGAAATTTTATTCTATATTGTTATGGTACCTCAGAGTTAGCTTGCTAAGGAGAAACACTACACTATGATATTCACAAAGTCAGTTCAAATGCCATCTTCTTAAAACTCAAAAGAGGTAAGAATCATTGTGACCAATCTTCAATGCATCCAGAATGGGTGGCAAGATCTAGAATGGCTAATCTAGTGTAAACAAAACTTGTCTTGGAGTCTAAAGACATGAGCTAAAACCCAGTATCTGCTTTTTAAGACTGACCAGGCCAGGGGAAGTCATTTAGCTTCTGTTAGCTTCTGACCTTACTTTGTTCACCTAGTACTTTAAATAAATTAATGCATCCATAATTTCACTAATGTGGAGATTCATGATTCTGCTGTAGATCATTGCCCATCCATCATCTTTGCATCACTAAATCTTCCAAAAGGGATCTACTTTTCCCAAAAGAGAAGTCTTTTGTTTCGTTAATACCAATTATACCATTGCAGAACTCACACTCTCCATCTGTGATCCTTTTACTCTCACCAAAGACTAGACCATTTTCATTTCTGGTCATATGGATCCTTGATCCAGCTTGGTATGGTAGAAAGTCAGAGCATCTCTGATGCTTACTATTTGTATGACCTTGAGCAAGTTACCTGACCTCTTTGAATCTCATTTTCTCATCTGTAAAATGAGGGGGTTAAACTACATAACCTTTGTGGTCCCTTCTAGCTCTAAATCTATTATTTTATATCTTTCATGTCACTTTCCCTATGCTTTTTATCATTGATTAAATATGGTGGCCTATTTACATTTACTACATATTTTTGTCTTTTGGTTTATCAACACTTTAGAGACTTCTGAGATTATGGGGTTAAATAATTAGTAGGTAGATGACATCATTGGGAGAACAGTGGATTTATAAAAATGGTTTTATGCAGGTACTAGTAGTCTAGCATCATTGCAAATACTGCATAATTTCCTAAATATGTAGCTGAATTATCTCCTATTGTTTACTTTTAGGTCTAGTCAGATAGTAAGCATTTATTAAGTGCCTACTCTGTACCAGGATAAGTGCTGAATCCAGATCATTATCCATCTATAGCCCCTACCAATATGAGTGTATGTGTAGATCAGGGGTCGGCAATGTATGGCTCTTTCTGCAGGAGTCATAAAGTCAACCCCAGCACAGTAACTAACAGTTTACGCATAACATCGTGCGTCACATCACACGTCAAGCTTTCAGTACCACGACTATCTTCTAAGATAGAAGCTCCCTCATTGATATTGCCTCGTGAGACAAATCCTGGTCTTTAGTTCGGCTTGGTAGGTGTGCTGTGTGTTCCTCCTTCTGCCCTCCTTTTACTCTTTCCACACCTGTTACTGACATCTTGGGGTTCTGTATAGTGATTGATCACTTTTGTCTATATTCTCTACCCCTCTGCCTCCGATTTACATGGCTTTATCTCAGTGCATTCATGGGGTCTGCACTCCCTATTTGTGGGATTGTTATTGTTTTTAACTTTTCTACCTGCTCTTAAAGAGGAACTGTAGTCAGATTACATCTTTACATATGCTTCATTAGTGAGAAGCATTTCTCCCCAGTAGTTGTTTCACTTGATACAGAATGATTGAGTAGGCAGCACTGATAAAAACCTGTACCAGGAAATGTGTGTGATGTGTCCTGGCCAGTTTTCCATGAAAAGGTACCCTCTTCCCCCACTACTTACTAATGCCTGCACACAAGTCATGTTATTTTCTGTAATCTCCTGATCTCCTACTTAATTTATGTGGCCAAATGGCTTAACCAGCAGGCCGGCAGCTTTTTCTTCTCCTGTTGCCTGACTTGAGAGAGGGAGAGGAAAAAGTATTCTTCCCTGAATTTTTCTCTCTTTATTTCAGCAATTTTCTTAGTGTAAAGGAGTTTTATATGTATGTGTGCAGTTATATCAGTACTATAGTGCCCCATTAAGTCTTGTTTTTTGATTAATAATCAACAAAACCATGCAGCACCACAAGTCACATTAATGTACTTTATTCATCATTGGTTAGCACATAATAGTGTTATTAAAAATAGTTCAGAGACTTATTGTACTTTAAAAGTGTTGTTCTTACATAAAATGCACATATTTATTTGTATTCAGTGTTAAACATATTGTATGGCTCTCACAAAATTGCGTTTTAAAAAATGTGGTGTTTATGGCTCTCATGGCCAAAAAGGTTTCAGGCCCCTGATGTAGACAGACAGAGATACAGGCCAATACAGAAATACAGAAAGGTCCATGGGTAGCCCAAATCTAACTGCATGTCAACATCTGGACAATATGTGTTCTTTAAAAAAACAACTATGCTTTCTGTTCTAGTGATAACTCTAAGACAGAGAGGCAAGGGCTAGGCAAATGGAGAAAAGTGACTTGCCTGGGGTCACACACATAGGATGTGACTGAAGCCAGATTGGAACCCAAATTATCCCAACTCCAAGCCTGGTGCTCTCTCTTCTGTGCCACCTAACTGCCCCTATTCTTTATATACTATAGTTGTATTTATATTTTGTATGTATTTTTAAAAACTTCCTTCTGTCTTAATATCATATCCTAATACAAAAGAGTGGCAAGGGCTAGGCAGTTGGGGTTAAGTGACTTGTCCAGAATCTAGGAAATGTTTCAAGCCAGATGTGAACCCAGATCCTCCTGACTCTGGCCTGGAGCTCTTCCCACTGAGCTACCTAGTTGCCTCTGTATGTATTTTTTATATACTATTTTTTTCTCGTATTGATGGCTACATCAATCTTTTTTGAATGACTGTGGATTTTATTGAGGAGGTCTTACAGTGTTCTGGGGTTCCATGAAATTAATACAATGTTATCTACAATCAGAGCACCTACAGATCCATGACATCAGCAGGAAATACTTCTTTTATTTGCACTTTGTACGTGATCTCATCTATGAAACTGGTAAATATTTTATGTGATTGAGAGTCTCTTTGTTTTCTACCTTATTAGATATTGATATTCAGCATATCATTGAGCAACATAGCCTCAGTGATTGCATTTGTCATGAGATTTTATAAGATTGTAACATTTTAAAAAATCTGATTTCATCATTTCTTAATGAAGAAACTCCCTCTACCAATGAAGAGAGATGACTGTAAAAAACTTGTAATCCAAGTGAGTTGTTTAGGGTATTGAAAGACTAAGTGACTTGCCTGAGGAGATACAGCAAGTATGTGTCAGAGGTGAAACTTGAACCCAGGTCCTCACTAACTGCATTTACTTTCTATGACTTTTAAATATTCAAAGGAAATTCTTTTCTCAGGAGAATTTCTGAGCCTACATTTGGACTTAGATGCTTTTTTCTTTTTTTTTTTCCAGCCAATATTGGAATCTTATATGCGTTATACATTTTGTTAATTACATGACTGTGAAAATATGATCTACTATAAAATGACCAATAGAAATGGTCTATTCCTATATTTTCATCCAGGATCACCTCAGGATGTGAACATTCCATTCTCATAAAGACTTTATAGAGATAATAAAGTCAGCATATGAGTTGGCAATTGCTAATGTCTTTGTGCTCATCTATTTTTCATACTAGTTAATCTTTTTCATTCTTTTAGAATCTTCTTTTTGAGAGATTTTGAAAATTAATTCATAATTGCTTTTAAAATGACCTTACCTCAAGCATAGATTTCTTCTGAATTTGGTCAGTCATTCTGTCCAGTTTCAACTTCGGAGGTGTCATTTATATTTCTGTACAAAACATTAGATACTGAAGTGGAAGATTCCAAACATAGTCATTCCATTGTTTCCACTGATGAAACTAATTCACCAAAGACATAGGTGTAGCAGGGATCAGATCTGCCACATCTCATATCTATTTTTGGTTTTCCCTTCCTTTTTTAACCATGGATAGTCTCATGCCGTAGGCTCAGTCTCCCATCAGCTATATTTTACTGTTGTTGTTTTTTTCCAGGAAATGCTACTCATAATCTTTCATCATCTTTTCCCATGATATTTTGCAAATGATTTTGTACTTCAAACTGGTGTTACATTGATTACAATATCTTTCCATTTGACAAAGTGACAAAATATTTGTAGACAATAGAAGTTTCCAAGTTTCCAAGACCTCACCCTCCATGCTTATCCTATTTTACATCAATCATTTCTACTTCTCTAGATAGGGCAGCGAAGTAATAGAGAGGATAGAGTGACATTTCTGGAGTAAAGAAGATTCCTTATCCTGAGTTCAAATTCAGCCCCAGACACTTTCTAGCTGTGCCCTGGGCAAGTGACTTAACCCTGTTTGACTTGGTTTCCTCATTTGTAAAATGTACTGAAGAAGGAAATGGCAAACTACTACTGTGTCTTTGCCAACAAAACCCTAGAGTCATAAAGAGTTGTACACAAGTGAAAAACAACTAAATGACAACAAATGTGTCAGTTATTGTGCTAAGTGTAGGGCACAGAAAGAAAGGCTAAAACAGGGTCTCTTCTCTCAAGGAGCTCTTCTAATAGAAGAGAGAACATATAAAAACTGTGTACATAACAAGATGTATCTTTATCTTTAATTGTGCCCACTCACATAAACATACTCACATATGTGTATATGTATAGAAAGTGAAGGGGAGGTAATCTCAAGGGGAAAGCATTAATATTAAAGTGAGATTTTAGCTGAGACTTGAAGAAGGACAGAGGGTGTAGCAGGCATGAATGAAAAGGGAGACAGTTCCAGGCATGGGGGAAGCAAAGGTCTATTTCCCCTTTATGGGGATTATAGTTCATTTAAACATGATGAGTTGAAGGGGTTGTAATAATATACAGCATCTTTTGGTTTTTCCTCTTAATTTCTATTGATTTTGATCTTTCATGTATCCAGAGTTTTAACTGGGAACTTTTCCCCTTCCCTTTTTATTTCCTCTTTAAACCTTATTTGACTAGACTGGCAAGTGTCTACGTAAAGAGATTTATTTTAGGTCTCATGAATATTTCAAACCTTGCCAAAAACCCATCATTAGCTTTCAGAAAACCAAATCTCTTTCTTACCACATTTTCTATAACTAAATATTCCTTACCTGTATCTTCCTTCCTCTCTAATATTTCAAATTTCAGCTGAAAGAGAAGATGAAAACTTAGGTTATCCCTAAGACATTCAATTGCTTTCCCAATACTTTATGTTCATTTTTCAACTTTTTTTTGGAGATATTATTGATCTCCCTGTAAATTGCCAGAAAAGAATGGTGATTGGCAAATTTAATGTGATGGTAAGCTCTCATTCACAATTTAGATCCTTTCCTCATAAATACTGCATGCTTCCCAAATAGCTATGTCAGGTTTATATACGGCCAGTTCCATACCCCTCAGCAAATTGTCACCATCTACCAACATCTGTCTTTTTCTTGAAGGCTGTCTTTTATTATTTGGTTCAACTCAGTATGGTGTTTCTTCAGAAATGTTTTTTTGGTTTAATAATAACTCCATCTTGCAGTTTCATGTATTCACCTCAATTGTTTAGAATGCTCTTTCTCTTTGCCTCTATTTTCTATCCTCCTTGGCTTCCTTTAAGAGTCAGCTCAAATCCTATCTTCTGCAGGTTCTCCACACCCCAAACCATTTACTATGAGATTAATTTCCATTTATCATGTACTCAATAAATATCAATAGATTTCCTCTCCCTCAAAGATCAAGCATAAAATATTTAGTTTGGTAATTAAAGGCAAAAAGAGATCTAATATTATGAATGGGCAACAAGTTGGAATATAGAGTGCATGAGGGGGAATCAGTTTGGAAAGATAGAATGGAGTCAGTTTATGAAGGGATTTAAGAACCAAACAGTTTTTATTTTATCCTAGAGGCAATAGCGAGCCACCAAAATTTCTTGATCAGGTGAGTGACATGATCAAATCTGTATATGTTTAGGACATAACTGTATGTACTAATGAATCACTCATAGGCCATGAATTGATATATAATAAATATGTAATGAGAAGCAGAGTAACATACTGAGCAAAGCACAGACATAGATGTGGAACCAAGGGTCAGTCACTTAATGTCTCTGAATTTTTGGTCCTTGGTGTGTAAAATGGGGATGGTAATGCTTGTACTACCAATCTCCCAAGGCTACTTTGAAAAGAAATCCTTTGTAAATCTTAAAAGTACTGCATAAATGTAAGTTATTATTATGTTTATTGAAAGTGTTTATCAGATTGAATGTGTCTGTTTTAGTCCTCTGATGATCTTTTATTAACAAGGACTTTTAATAATTCAAACCAAAGCAGACTCACTATCACACTAGTGGAAAAAATTTGTTGATTTCCCATTGGCTTAATGCAACCCTGGAAAGGACTGAAATAGTAGAATGCTCAGTAAATAATTGCAGACTTATCTTCCTACCCCTCATGTGTCACTATGAACATTTAAAAACAGACAAGTAGACTAGGCTGAAAGTATTGCATTAGGCCATGGGAAACTTCTGTGACACAAAGATAAGAGAGAAAACTGATATGATAGAAAATAGAATCAAGATTCAAAATAATCTCAACTGAAGTGATGGGCCAAAACCAATAAGATGAAATATTATAGGGATAAATGTAAAGTTCCTCATTTAGGTTCAAGATATCAGTGTCTAAGTAAAGTCAGGAAGACCTCACAAGAAAACAATTAATTTATAAAATACCAAAGGGTATTTATTTTATCTGACCAGAAGCTCAGCTTGAGCCAATAGCACACAACATGAATGCTCACACAGTTAATGCAATCTTGTTCTGTAGTAATAGAAATATAGTATATAGAAAAAAAAAGAAGATAATAGTTCTATTTTACTTAGAGTTTGTCCTATTAAATGTAAAGTTCAATTCTGGGAGTCTTATTTTCAGAGTGAAATTGACAAGTTAGCATATGTTTAGAGGAGAATGACTAGAATGCTTAGGGATCCAAAAATATAAGAAATATCTTAAGGACCTGAGGACTTTTTATTTAGAGAAAATGAAGAATCAATAGTTAAATAAAATTTAGTTGTCTTAAAACATTTTACAGATCATCATGTAGAAGAGGGCATACAAATATTCTCTGTTGCACCAGAGCACTGAAAGGAATACATCAATGGGTGGAAGTCACAAAAAGGCACATTTGGCTTAATAAAAGGAAGAACTTTCTACCAAATTTAATGTGTTCAACAATGGAATGAATTCCCACCCAACAGAGTTGGATCCTTATTACTGAAATTTCTCTTGGAGGACTGGATATGGAACCATGAGGGATATTGTCGAAACAAATCTGGTTCAGTGCAGGAGATTGAAGTAGATAAACTTGAAGGACTACAAATTCTAAGGATTTATTAATTTAGGAAATATGGAGTCACAGAAAATAAAGTCCACAACTGTCTATTTTTTACTGTGGTAATAAGAGAAAATTGAACTACATTAAAGTCATGATACCTTTAGAATGTGAATTAGCCTAGAAGCCAAAAGTGTTTATAGATCATTGATGAAGAGAAAGTGTATTTTGCTGCTTTTTTTATTTAGGCGATCCTTGACTACTGCACTCTGTGTAATATGTAACTTTCTATAAGCCTTCTTTTCTAAGACGTAACAAAGTAGTGTGTTTGTGTACTACTTAGAGAGGCTATAATAATATCGTATGGTGTCTAAGAAGTAGTGAAGTAATTAGAGGATATATTTACTCTCCTTATACTCCTATACAAAGTTGAGAAGAAAACCCTTAAGAGAAGTTTGGACTGCCTCCTATACAATGCCTGTCCTGATCTCCACAGTTGCTAGTGACCTCCACCTTGGAAAATATTTCCTATTTTCAGATAGATGAATGGATAGATGGATAGATAGAAATATATATGTGTGTATATACATATGTACATATATACATGCCTACATACAAATATATGAGGACTGCATAGTGGCTAGATGATGATACTACATGAGTAGTTACATGAGCATAACTGGTATAGAAAATATATACACAAATAATGTGTTCATATGTATGTATGTATGTATGTATTACACACATCAGTCTGGAAAATTCTTGAATTTATATATATGTATAATTGTGTATCTATGTACATATTCATATACAGTAAATATAAACAAATAGGGATGTATGTATATTTATTCAAAAATATACTCCATTATTTTTTAGAAGAGTCATTTATTATGAAAGTATAAGGGCAGCTAGGTGGCTCAGTGGATTGAAAGTCAGACCCAGAGACAATTGTCTTAGGTTCAAATCTGGCCTCAGACACTTCTAGCTGTGTGACCTTGGGCAAGTCTCTTAACCCCATTGGCTCACCCTTACTGCTCTTTTGCCTTGGAAACAATACACAGAATTGGTTCTAAGATAGAAGGTCAGGGTTTTTCAGAAGAAAGCAAGAATTGCAATTAAAATTGGTATAAAACTGCCCAGACCTGAGAGAAACTGTCTCACAAATATATATTTAGAGTAAGGAGAAGAGTAGCCACCAACTCTCAATACAAAGACTGTTAAGCACAGGTGAAGGGTACACCTATGCCAAAGGGGTATCTCAATCTACTTATACTGGGAGTGGAGTATACTCTCCCACAAATACACATAAGGTCTAGTTTCAGCTTAAAGTATAATGGTAGTGATGCACTCATGTAGAAAATATGTGTATCAAAGAATATCTCCTGACCCTGGAAGTCCATTTCTCCCTTCATTGTGATGTCATGAAATTCCTTAGTTCTAAGGTAGCTCACTGTTGGACCCTGAGGATCAGTGCTTTTCTAAAGACCTTATCTAGCAGGTTCATACTCTGAAGCTGTTGCCATCCTTAGGTTGGACCCTCGGCATTATAAATTTACTGTCTTTGGTTCCTGTCAGTGGTGGTTACTGCTACAGACTCTAATCACTAATGGGACCTTTCATAGGACTTTAGAATCTCCCCAGATCACAAGAGTACCAGTTGGTCTGTTTACTCAATTAGTAAAGCAAATACATAGACCCAGAGAAAGCCATTTCCTCATAGCTGCCATTAGCCAATTGGGAGATAGAGAAGCAACCTGTCCCCATTTAATTCTTCAGAAGCTATAGACAGTAGTCCTAGCTCATTTGTAGCTTCTAAGGAATGAGAACAATGAAGGGGCAGGTCACCCCTTTGTTTACCTACTCAGTTCATGCTTAGAAGCATCTGAACCACCTGTTCTTCCTTCTCCATTTTTGTAATCACACAGTACAAAGCCTGTAGTCATATGTGGCAAAAAATCAGTTCACCAAAGTATGTGCAAGATCATTTGGATGGAAACTACACAGGGAATATTTGCACATGCTCCAAAGACTGCTTTCCCCAAAGACTATTCCATCCAAGTTACAAATGAATGAAAAATGAGTGTTTCTACTGGTGGCTGACTTGCCTTTCAGTCTGATGTTGTGGGAAGCTCTCTTATTGACTTATTGAAATGCCTGACCCAAAGGAGACACCATGTACATACTGTTGTTCAGACAGAGGCACTTCAAATTTTAATGGCGAGAGGGCATGCTGACTCCTGTGATCTTTTAGGCACAGTAAAAGATGATTATAACTCCTAATGGTGTGTGGGTGTCATGAAGCAATGAGAAGATTATAGCTTCCTTTGACAGGTGGCCATCATATTTCATTAGCCATGAAGTGATTCTTGCTGAATCATCAAAATATTTCTCCTTTCAGTTAAAATCATATCCATGTTTGAGGTCAAGCCATAGGACCATAGTATCATAGATTTAGAGATGAAAAAGATACTTCAGGTTATCGACTCTTGCTTCCTCATTTTACAGATAGAGGAAATAAGAACCAGAGAGGTTAAATAATTTGTCCTGGATCACATCTGAAGAGGGTTTTGAAACTAGTCCTCTCTGACTCCAACTCTGGTGCTTTATCCATTATCTATGCTGCCTCTAATCATTTCATACTCATCTGAAGATAAAGATTTAGTTTTATAATTCCAAGATGCAATGCTTTTTTTAAAAAAAATGAAACATCTAGAAAACATTCATACTCGTTGCTTTTGGATGCTTGTTATACCTTATTCTTCTCCTTCTCCCTGTCTCTCAACATTTTTACATAAATATTATGTGACAAAAATAAATATGTCTCATGAAATTTAAACCTAGCTGGTCTGGCAAAACATGTTTACAAATCAGATCTTCCATCTCTAGGTGTGGCTATCAATCCAATGAGCTACTTTATTTCTTAAGTATTTCCTATGTGCCAGAAATAGTGCTAGGCACTAGGGATATAAAAAAATAAAAATAAAGATAAAGATAGTCCTGTCCTCAAGGGGTTTACAAAATAATGAAAGAGAACGAGACACAAAAGGAAGCTGAAAAGTGGAATGGGGAATGATGGAGAGTTCCAAAGAAGTCCAAAAGCAATGTAGCTGGTGGGAAATGGAGAGAAAATTGTGTTAATCCACTTTTTCAATAGAGGCCACGGAGCCTAGGGACCCATTCTTTAATAGGAAAGTCATGTCAGAGGTAGTGAGGGCACTGCTGAGATGATGAGATACTAGTAAACATTTCTCCCCCTTCTTTGGGGTATTTCACTTTCGCGATTTTTTTATTGCATAGAAAAGAAAAAAAGATCACTGAAGGCTTAAATCTAACCTATGGGACCCCATTTGGTAATATTCATCAGTGATTTGCCCTGTTCAATGTTAGTTATGAAGATTAGTATGTAACTGAGTTTCAAGTGAAAACACTGTTAAATGCCTTTCCTTTGTTGCCCTCAGATTTACTGCACAAAGGTAGAGAGTAGAATATAAGTAGGCCTTCTTATTATAATTGAAGCTGTTTGTCCTTTCTTTCAAAGAGGACCAATGGCATCAAGGGGTGATGTCTGGACTTATGAATGAATTGGATTTGTCAGGCAGAGTTGCACAAAGTTGTCAGCCTCACTCTCTCTTCCAGAGTCATCAAAGTCCAGTGGCAGGATAAAAGTCAGGGTGACTGGTGATGTCCTAGGATGCAGCAGATAACTTTGGCTTCTCCCATGTCTGGCAAAGTTCCAAGCTCTCCACAGCACCTGTTTCAGCTGCCTTCATGGCCCTTGGAATAAATTGTTCTCTTCAGCCCATTCCACCAGGGGAAGAATCCATATGCTTCAGGCAAACATCCCTCCTAACTTGCTAGCCATCAGGTTTGAGGCCTGACAGTCACCCTCAGCCTGGTTTAGCCCATCTCCTGAGATAGTTTTACTGGGGTATGGCCATTGTACATGCTACAGCTTCTTAGAGCTATGGATGAGAGTTACGAGGAGGGGGGCAACAAAGGTGAATAAGTAGTCCTAAAAAGGACTTGGCAAACCCTCATACCATAGGTGCTAGTCATCCTTGAACATCCATACACCCCTTCTTAAAACTACATCATTAGGGGCAGATAGGTGGATAGTAGATAGAGAGCCATGTCTAGAGAATAAAGATCCTTGGTTCAAATCTAGCCTCAGACATTTCTTATTGTATAATCCTGGGGGAGTCACTTAATCCCAATTTCCTAGCCACTTAATCCCAATTACCTAGCCCTTGATGCTTTTCTGCCTTGGAATTGATACTTAGTATTGATTCTAAGAAAGAAAGTTTAATTTTAAGAAACTATATCATTAAGTGGAGTATTAAACTGAGCCACATGTGTGGAATTCTGTGCAAATATATCATATCATGGACAGAATCAATCAGATAAACAAAAGGAGGTGGCAAGAAGTGAGGTGAAGGATTTTATTTCTTCAAAATTCCAATGGATTTAAGATCTCACTGATGTCTGTTTTCCCTTCAGTGATGGAGACTGCAACCTGATTGATACTTGTCTGTATCCCTAAATCTGGCAAGCAGTCAGTCAACATGCCTTTATTAAATGTCCAATATGTACTAGAAATACAACAGAAAGACAAAAAAAAGTCCCTGCTCTCTAGGAGCTCACAGTCTAATGGAGGCGATTACATGCAACAGCTCTGTACAAACAAGATAAATACAGGATAAATTGGGGACGATCTCACAGGGAAGGTAGGAGCACTAAAAGAGAAAAGCTTCTTGCAGAAGGTAGGATTTTACCATAAACCTGAAAAGCCAGGAGGTGGAGATGAGGAGAGACCATTCTAGGAATGTAAGACAGCCAATGCAAATGTATGGAATCAATAGTGTTTTGTATGAGGAGCAGGAAGGAGCCCAGTGTCATTGGATCATAGAGTATGTTGAGTAGGAGTAAAGTATATGGACATTGGAAACATAGGACACAATGGATCCACTCAATCTATGAAGGAATTTACTCACTTTTTCTATCTGTCATGTGGATACCAAAAAGTACGCAGGCTTTATAATCAAGTACACATTGATTGTTGCATGCTTTCATCCCATAATCCTACCAGCTTCCTTTTTTCCATTTATATATTTATTGGATGATATTTATCCTTCACATTATGTCAAATGATCAGAGCAGCAAATAATAGTCTACTTGACTAACAGAGATGCTAAATGTGTAGTCACTGCCAACATTCTTATTATTATACCCATTACTTCATTGTAATAATCTCATGTTTTTGGACCATCACACTTAGTAGAACATCTAACTTGTTCTTTTGGAAACATTGCTCTATTGGTGCTTAAGTAAGGATGTATTTCTCCTCTATTGTCATTATTATTGATATTGTTTTAAACAGCTGTGTCTTAAAAAGCAATAGTCTAAAAACTGTATTCTGTGAAAATTCAGTGTTCCATGAGACATTACTTACAGACTGCTTGAAAGACAGAGTAGTTCTATTGAACATGAGTCATTTTTGCTGTTAAATCCCCTAGAATGCCTATATGAATTGGATTTCCAAGGCTTAGATGAAAAACAGTGCAAGGAAATATCTACCACTCTAAGAATCAAGAAAGTCATTATTAAAGAATCTTAAATATGAGCTATTTCTGCTTTTATAGGTAAATCTTCTGGAAGAGCAAGATCTTCTAAAACAATTTTTAATATGGCATTGACCAGAATAAAGTGGTTCTTTCGATTTAATCCAATGGGCATTTATTAAGCCCTTAAATTGTACAAAATGTTATTATTCCGAGTGCTACAATACATAGATAAAAATGAAAATCTCTGTCCTCAAGGACCTTACAATCTATTGGAGAATACAATATGTAAATAGATAAATATATGCCTTATCATATAAAGGGAAAGGGAAAAGTATAATAAATTCAGTGGAAGACCTTCAGTAGAGCCCTCAAGAAAACTAGGAGAAATACATCTGTTTCTGGACAGAATTGATATTATGGCCAAATCTTGAGGAAAGGCACTTCTACTTGGAAGTAAAGTAACAAAGAAAATTAAAGACAAACTTATGCTATTATTTAGGTTTTGTGGAAAGAAATAAATGGCAGTTTTAGAACAAATCCTTTTTTAAAAAGTGATTCAAGGAAATCATGGCAGAGACAAATAATGGATAGGATGCTGGATTTGGAATCTAGAAGGCCTGGTTTCAAAATCCTCCCTCAGACATTTAGCAGTTATGTGACCTTTGGCGATCACTTAACCTCTCTGTCCCTTAGCTTCCTTATCTGTAAAATAAGGGGGTTGGACTCAGTGGTTTCCAAGGTCCCTTCCAACTCTAAATCTGTTATCTTATGAAATTCAGTGACAGAGAGGAATATTGTCCAATGCACTATACAAAGGTTCTCATTACCTTTAAAAAAAAAGGGCAAGAACAATGTTATAAGTCCATCAAAAAGCAAGTATTAAATATCTACTGTATATCTGGCATTGTTAAGTGCTGGGGACACAAGGGAAAAAGTGTCCTTGATGTCATGTTCATTGCTAATTCCCCAAAATATCTAGATCATATATGAACACTGTGATTTTCTGAATATAAAAATGTTAAATATCCAAAGAGAATTGAATTGACACTGAACCATAGGTATATTATAAATTGGACAGCATGCTATTGGCTGTTTGCTTAAATCTGTATATAATATTATTGGGATAGAAACTGAAGACCACTCTATTCCCCAAGGAAAAGCGACAGAATAAAAACTGGATTTAAATAGCTAAAATGCTTCTTATATTTTGTTTCTGTTCTCATTTGTCAGACCACTCTTCGACCAGGGGTTACTAACTGCTCCTATTAAATGTAGGCTAACAAATGCCCATAAAACATTATTATGATTTCATTCTTGTGGAATATTTTCCTTTTTTGCATAATGAAAAAAGCAAATATAATTCTTTTTTAGGTGATGAGCCCTACATGAAACATTTTAGGCTAGTGCTCACTTGAAAGTAAGAATTCCCATTTAATATAATGGGCTAATTTCTTTAAGAATGACTTTATTCCAAAATAAAACTGGCATTTTAGATCTGTTGTATCTCAGACTATTTTTCAATGATCACCTATCATTTACGTGGCTTTGAGTATAAAAAGTGGTATATGGTATAGTCATTACCGCCTGCTAGGGAAGACTCTTCTTTAGTTTGGCAAACACATTTGCTGCTTTGAGCAGAGAGCATAGCAATAAAACCAGAGAAATTCTCTTAATCAGCTAATTGGACTTCCAGCTGGTATTTCTGCAATATTATTGGCTAGCAAATGCCCAGTGTATAAAGAAGATATCTTATGTTTGCTAAAAATTACCTCCACACTCTTCAGGAACAGCAGCTTTTGCAATTTTCATTTTGGCTGGCTCTTCTGGACATTGAGCCTGGATTCAAATTTGGAAAACACAGAGCTTTCCCGTTCTTATCAAACATGGTAGTCAACACACTGTAGAACTAGGATGACTACTTTTATTCTAACATTTCCCATATGTAAATGCAATAAAATAATATACGTTAACTTGATTTTATTATTCTATGTAATTATAGCCTCCTAGAGTGTTTATTATTCCTAAATATTAATAAAATTGAACTCAGTTGAACTAGCAGCAAACAGTTTTATAAGACCAAACTATAAAGTGAACCAAAGGACTATTTCCTTAAAGTACCTTGCTGACCTTTTACTCTTGATGTGGATTTCCACTAAAAAGATCATGTGCTAATTTAATATATAAAATACCTACATGTGTAGTGAGTTAATGAGTGTGCATCTCTAGGTCTGTGTATGCATCTATGAATAGAGAGAGTATGTGAATATATAGTCCTACCCAGCTGAGTAGACAAGTTAACCTACATGCTTAAGGATCACAGGTTTTAAAACTGGAAGGAACCCAAAGCATCATCTGGTCCAACCCTCTCATTTTACAAGTGAAGTAACCGAAACCCAGAGAGTTATGTAAATAACTTGTTTGACTTTCCTGAAAACTTCAATGAAATCCCCCAAAACAAATATGGATGCATCTACATAAGTAATTTTATTATAAATTTAGATAAATATTCATTACCTTTATGAGTGACATGTAAAATGCAAATAAGCAGTGTTTGAGATAATATCCATTTTGTAGGTGGTTTCTCTAGTATAGTAATTAGCAGCATAGTAGAAAAGGGAGTCTTTGTCTGGGTTCAGATTCTGACTATGGAATGTACTAGTTCTTTGAACCTGCATAAATGATTTACTCTCTCTGACCCTCAGTTTCCTCATCTATAAAATGACAATTATAATATCTATAGTAACTTCGAGATTTGTTGTGAGATCATTTTTTCAATCGTAAAGCATTATTGGGACTTTTGAAAGATCCTAGAGAAGCCTAGCCCCTCTATGCAAAAACATCAGTGGCATTTACAAGAATATTGGTGAAATATTAAATAAATGGTCAAGCAAAACAAAGAGAAAGAGTAATAAATTCCCCCATCCCAGTCCAGGACTGAGAGGACCAGAATCTTGGAATCCCTTGAAGAAAGGTTGTGCCAGAGAAGGTGGAAGCCATTTCAGGGTCTAGTTGGAAGAGACTATAGCCCGTGGGAATTGTGGCAAGGATATCCTCAAACGGTTACAGGTTAGCCCAAAGGACCTGAACACTACAGGAGCTCAGAGGAAGATGTATCAGAGGGCTGTGGAACTAAGTGAAGTAAATAGGATCTTTACTCTGATTCTGCTGGTGAGAGCAGTACTGGGGGGTTAGAGTCAAAGATTCTTTTTGTTTTAGTATCCTTAGTCGGGTTTTTTAATCTCCCCAGTTTTTAGCACAATGCCAGGTACATAGCAGGTTCTCAATGGATGCCAGTTGACTATAGAAGAAGAAAAGAACAATTCAATGGCTTGGAAGATTCTAGAAGACTTGCAAGAAGGAGTTCTGAGATCAGCTTGATTGCCAACATCTGATTTTGCTTAAGCAGGGCCACCAGAAGGGCTGGAACTCTTTAGAATCCCTTAGAACAGAGGTCGGCAACCTTTTTGGCCGGGAGAGCCATAAACGCCACATTTTTTAAAATGTAATTTCGTGAGAGCTGTACAGTGCTCACAGTGCGCGCTCCTGTAACAGTGCCTAAAAAAATTGACTTTATGGCTCCTGCAGAAAGAGCCATATCTGGCCCTCAAAAGAGCCAGATATGGCTCGAGAGCTATATGCTGCCGACCCCTGCCCTAGAAACTTCTGGGTAGGGATTGTATAAAGGGAAGTTAATGGAGAAAGGGTCAAGGGCAATATTTATACAGGGCCACTGGAAGAGGGGAACAGAAACTAGAGTTTATAGGAGATGACCAGATTTTTGGACCAGCCATTTCATCCAGGATAGAAGGACAGATGCATAGAGACTACATGGGGAAAAGATCTAATTCAGTGGTTCCCAAACTTTTTTGGCCTACCGCCCCCTTTCCAGAAAAAAATATTATTTAGCGCCCCTGGAAATTAATTTTTAAAAATGTTAATAGCAATTAATAGGAAAGAAAAATGCACCTGTGGCCATCACCATTCCCCTGGATCACTGCAGCACCCACCAGGGGACAGTGGTGCCCACTTTGGGAATCACTGATCTAATGAAACAAAATCTGTCTACCCCACCCAAATATAAGAGGTAATGAAGCTTGTCCTAGTCAGGAAATCCCAATTCAAGAATTTAGGCTGGAGGGGGGCAGCTAGGTAGCTCAGTGTATTGAGAGCCAGGCCTAGAAACAGGAAGTCCTAGGTTCAAATCCGGCCTCAGACACTTCCCAGCTGTGTGACCCTGGGCAAGTCACTTGACCCCCATTGCCTACCCTTACCACTCTTCCACCTATAAGTCAATACACAGAAGTTAAGGGTTTAAAAAAAAAGAATTTAGGCTGGAGTGAAGAGTAAACAAACAAACAAAAAGTTTTAATACAGTGTAAAAACACTGTGAGTTAAGAGAAGTCTAAAGGGATAAATCCAGAAGGAAAAAATTCCTTACTAAGTATAAATAGAATTTCAGGGAAATTAATGACTTGCCAACATTCCAAGACTGGCTAAAATAAATGAAGAAGTAAATAATAAAATAAAATTATAAATGAAATTTGAGTTCCAGAGGAAAAAATGTATAGGGAAAATAAGAAGGAAGGGGGAAAACAGGTCCCCAATTATTGGGCTTCTTGACCCCATGCCCTACCCCACCAAAAACCAGAGCAAACAGAACTTGATGATTCCATGGGACTTCAGGAAATATCTGAACAAAGTAAAACGTCTGAAAAGTGAGTAAAATATAAAATATATAATATAAAAAAAAACCAACAACTAACCTGGAAAAGAAGTTGAAGAGCAGTCATTTAAGAAGCACATTTAAGAAACACTCTGAAAACAACAAACAATCAAAAAATTTAATATAACTAATTTCATTTCATTTTAAATTTCTACTCAAGATAGATTGAGCTATTTTAAATAAGTTGTTAAAGAGTTTTGCAAAACCTTCAAGTATTATATAAATGCTAATGATTATTATAACAAGGCCTAGATCTTTGTAGACCATAGGTCAGTCAAGAATTCATTCTTAAAACTCTTGAATTCATTTCAAACAAAATAATCTAAACATTTATTATGTTTGAAGCACCATTTTAGGTTCTGAAAATACAAAGGAAAAAAATGAAATAGTTCCTTCCCCTGGAGGAGCTTATGTGGAGAAGATTGGAGTAGGGAGAGAAAGAATGGATTCTAAAATTTATGTAGATTAGTAAATATTAGCTTATGTGAGGAATGGAAAAGCCCTTAACAATTAAGGGAGCTCTGGAAAGGCTTTGTATAGAATATAGCTTCTGAACTGAACCTTGATAGAAGCTAGACATTCTAAGGAGGATCTTCATGAGAAATGGTTTATACAAAGGCATAGAGATGAGAGTGGTGTTCAGGGCAATAGCTAATAGTCCATTTTGGCTAAACGTGTACACAAAAAAGTAATATGAAACAGGTCTTGAAAGGTGGGTGGAAGCCAGATTTTGGAAGGCTCTAAATGCCATTAGCATGAATATCTTAAGCGGTCTTCCTTACAGCCAGAATATGTATTTCTGACCTTGGGTCATCTGCCATTTTGATTTTTTGTTTATGGTATTTCATGATTTGTAACAACTCCTGGTGATACTACATAGTCATATATTTTGTAACGTCGTATTCTCAGAAGAATCAAAACCACGGTTGACCCCAATAGCAACCCAAAGATATAAAGAAGTATAAATAGATGATGGTATGCTACAATGATAACTTGCACCTGTTTTCTTTTGTATCACTGCATGGGTGTCAGGAGGTCCTGAGGAGGAATTTTCTCTACGAAAGTCTATTAGCCTCTTCTTTGCAATTTATATTGCTGGAGAGCGAACTGGGCACTGAAGGTAAATGACTTGCCAAAGGTTACCCAACCAGTGTGAGAATGAGATGAGACTTGAATCAATGTGTCTCTGAGTCCAAGGCAACTCGCTAACCAGCATTAAAGCATTTGCCTTATTAAGTGCCTGACAGTGTGCTAAACCCTGGGGATAAAAAGAAAGGCAAAAGATAGTCCAAGCTCTCAAGAAGCTTATAATCAAGTGGAGGAGAGAACATGTAAACAATTATGTGCAAACAAAATGGGTAGATGAGAACAATTCGTTCCAGCTCCCATGAAAGTGGTCAAAGTAGACACTGTGGAGTGTTAAAGAGTTTGGTCAGATCACATGGATCGATGGGAATATGATTGGGGATGTAGACTCTAAACGATCACTCTAGGACATAATAATATGGAAATAGGTCTTGATCAATGACACATGTAAAACCCAGTGGAATTGCACACTGGCTACGGGATGGGGATGGGAGGAGGTGAGAGAAAGAACATGAATCATGGAACCATGAAAAAAATATTCTAAATTAATTAATTAAATTTAATTTTAAAAAAAGGAATTTGGTCAGAGATGCCAAGATCATCCACTGCATCCCAGGTCATCATCAGTCATCCTGAATTTTGTCTTGCGACTAAACTTTCATGACACTGGAAGAGAAAATGAGGCTGACAACTTTATGCAACTCTGCCTCCCTTAAATCCAAACCACATGTAAGTTAGGATATCACCCTGTGATGTCATTGATCCTCTTCAAAACAAAGAATGAACAACATGCATACAACTGTCTCTCAAGGGTAGGACTGTAGTTTTTAAAAAAAAATTGTGTGTTATTTTCAGGGAAAAGGAAGAATGACATAAATTTGGTGACAGAGGATGGGGAAAATAGGAGAGGTGATAGTAGTAAGGAAAAAAAACAACAATTGTATCCTGAAACTGGCTAATCAAAGAAAAGCATGGGAGCTCTTGGGAGTCATGAGAATAATAATATAATTGCTAGAATTTATGTAGTGCCAGCACCTTATAAATGTTATCTCATTTAATCCTCCCAATAACTCTGGGAGGTGGGTGCTGTTTATCTTCATTTTACAATTGAGGAAACCAAGGTGGGAAAAAGTTATGACTTCTCCAGGGTCACATAGTTAATAAGTCTCTGAGGTCAAATTTGAACTCAGGTCTTCCTAACTCTAGATCCAGCAAGCTGTCCACTGTACCCTCTAGCTGCCTCAAGATTTCCAAGGCACTGAACTGATTCATCACTGACTTAATAATTTTTTAAAAGTTAATGAATAAAGTACCTGCAGCATTGCTGCTTTTTGTTTTTTTAGTCTAGGATGGAAAAGTTTCTAGGCAGGATATTCTAAGTGTTATCTAGTACTCCTTATGAAGCCACAAACAAAACAGTTAATCCTACTGAGCTCATTTGTAAAATGGAATAATCACATGGACTCCTTACTTCACAAGACTATTGGGAGAAAATAAAATTTCTAAACCTTTAAGGATTCTGTGAATATGAGTGGCTGTGCTATTGGGGGTCAGTAAGTGACTGGAGCACAGAACAGTACCACTAGCCAGACCACCCTAATGGGAGATCCAGGCAAATACAGAGAGTTCTTGCTTTATGTTGTCACATTATGCACATTTTTCTTTACATCAAAAAAATTCTGAAAGAAATCTACATTCCTCAAAACACCCATGTTCATTTTACTGTCCAATACTGTGCTCTCTCTCCATTCAGGCCCATTGGCTTCATGACCTCTCAGCCCACCACCAAAAAAAAAGAAAACAAACAGCCTTCGGAAGTGAAAGCAGAAGAATGAAAGAGAGAAGAGGCTGCCACCACCCCTACTTTGGGGGCTTAGCTTGAGACCTCTGTCTGGGAAAGAAGAGACCTTTGCCCTATTTGGGCCACCTAGCTGTGTTAGTTCTCCTATTTCCCAGGTCCAGAGTGTTTGTCCTGCTCTTGCCTCTCTATCCCTGACTCCAAAGTGTACTTTAACCATTTGTGGCCCCCTAACCCCACTTCCTGCCTCTAGTTCCTCCCTCCCTTGGGCAAAGTCACATTATGTAAAAATCACTTTAGGTAGAGATCTATGGAATGGTGCATTTCTGTAAAGGTAGAATTGGCTGTATCCTTTCTATAGGACCCACCTTTCTCCTCCCTTTATTATAGTTTATTTACAGGAGAAACCTTAAAATTAATATCAATTATTGATTCTCTTTTCAGAAAGGAAGGTAGAGAGAAGGTGAAAGTATGGGAAAAGTAAGGCTCATATACAAAGTTTCTCAGAACTAGAGTTAGAATTAGTTACAAGCCATCCAGTATGATGTCCTCATTTTACAAACAAAGAAACTGAGGCCCAAAGAAGGTAAGCCTTAAAGATGATAATTCCCCAAGATGGGATTTGAATCCTAGTCCTTTGACTTGGGAGTGATTGCTTTTTCCACCTAGGAAGATTTCAGTCTGAATCTTGCTTTAGAGGTTTATTAGATGGGTGTCCCCTCAGCAAGCCCACTATTTTAAAAAACAAGAATAGCACTTCCCTCACCAGGCTATTGTAAGAAACAAATGAATTTGCAAAACTTCAAATTCTATATAACTGTTAGCCAATGCTCTCATTAGAATGTAAGATCCAGAGCACAGGGATTGGTTTCTTTTTTTATATCCCCAATACTTAGTAAAGAGCCAGGTACCATAAGTCCTTTATAAATTCTGATAGATTGATTGATAAATACCACACTCTTTGCCTAGAGATCTGCTTTGAAGTAGTACTGTATAATTGGTGAATATAATCCCTTGAGTTTATTAGTTAATTGTATTTTGCTATATTAACAGTGTTTCTTTCTCCTACCAGATCTCCTGTCACTGAATGTCAGATTGTGTGATTGACTTGCAAGGGTTTGCTGGTGTTTTGTAATTCTTTGTTTCCTTAATTCTGATTCTGTGACCCCTGGAAATCCTGGTTTGTAATTTGGAATCATGAGAATGTGCCTAGTTGTCTCCTTGAATATAGCTCAACCCTGTCTGTGGTCAGTTTTTCTTGGGGTGGTTGGGGGAGGAGATTAAAAAGTTCTTTGCAATGACAGCTCCAGTTGCTTCCTCCTCCCTCCCTCCCCCCACCTTTTTTTTTTTTTTTCACTCATCCCTTCCCAGTTTAGTCTGGCTTCTTCCAAGATAAACAAAAGTCCAATTGGGGTAGGTAGGTTTGCTTGCTTTTGTTGTGTTTTGGTAGCCTACAGTTATAGCTTATAATGTCTGTTATTCAAAACAAGCAGCCTGGGGAAATAAATACTATTTTCTAGAATTCTGGAGGAGTCATTGTTTCATGTTGCAGAGACCTTTCCTGGTGCCAATATAAGTTATTATTTAGACTGGTTAAAACATAAATTTGGGGATTATAGTATCCTCACTATCATATCATGAATACTGACCAAATATGTGGTAATGTAATTGGACAACAAATCTTTTGTTCGTTGGTAAGTGAGTTAGAAAGGATTTTTATTTATTCCAGATGTCATGCTTCTAACAGGTCATTTCCCCTTGTAACCACAAAGAGGTTCCTGAAATGAGGCTATTCCTCTGGATTTCTACCACCTGACTGATATTTTCCTGGATGATACTCTTGGGTTCTTGGCAGTAGTTTGAAACATAGTAGAAATAGCCACTGAATGTGCCTTTTGGCATATAGACCTATCCCAATGATACAAGATGCTTCTCTCATCTCTAATAGTTGGTAAGAGGAGAGTATCCGAAAAATTCTATTATACAAAGGTTATTCTCCAAGTTTTCACCACTGTTTCCTGTTTGGACAGCTGTGAGACTTTAAGAAGCTGACTCTAGCAACTTAGAATTGATGTCTTCAGATGGATAGACCATATGAAGTTGGCTCTTGTGGCCTGATTTCTTGGTTATAAGTTTCACACTTTCAAACCTAAATATTTGCCTTGCATTCTAGCACAAAAAAAAGATGAATTGTACTTCCCTTGGAAGGTTTAATGGGTTTCTCATTTGTGTGTATGTGTGTGTGTCTATTATACTTAAAATTCCAGGATCACTTTTTCTTTCCTTACACACTCCATTTCATAACTTAATTTGAAGATGATAAAGTCAACTCATCACTACAACAGAATGATTTTGGGCAACCATGATAGTTTTATGTTTTTCTATTCACATTCTCTCACTCCTTTCCTCTTATGACTCAGAGTGTGTTTATTCATGTATTTGTAAGTTGGTTGGCTAGTATTCAGGTATGAGTTGGACTAGAGGGTCTCTGAGATCTTTTCCAACTTGGAAAGTCTATGATTCTATGATTAGAAGTTTTGCTTATTTGTTGTGAAAGCAACAAACTCCAGGATGGACAAAATAGGATTTCAAGGTAATGGTATTGTTGAGGCTCTTCGGTTGAACTCTTCATGATAAAACTGAAACCCAGAAAAAAGCACCCAGGTCCACAAAAATAGACAAAACAGAGCCAGTACACCAAATTAGTATTCCCTTACTCATGGTATTTGCCTTGTTAACACTAATCTCTGGCAAACTGAGTTAACAAAAATATTCACAATAGGAATACTAAGATTTAGAGTAGTTGGGACTACTCTAAAACAGACTGACAGCTGAGCATTTCCTTTCCTTTGGTCCCCTCTTTAAAAAGTTTGCCCATCATTGGACTAGACCATAAAAGAAAGTAATGCGTAATAAGAACACAAGATCATAGAATTAGATGCAATAAAATTTAAATCCTTTGAGGGCAGTTTAAAAACTTTTGTGTTTGAATCTTTGGCATCCAGCTCTTAATAAATGTTTGTCAAATGAATGAATAGAACTGAACAGTTAGAAAAAGCCTGAGAGGTCACCTAATCCATCTCTGGCCTGTTATTCATCCTAATGTGGACATCTAGTTCACACGATTTCTAAAAACAATGGACTACAAGAAGACATTTCTTGTGATTGTGGGCAAATAAATATAATGGGAAATGAACTCAGCTAGTAAACTACAAGACTAGAAATGTGTTGTTATTATTAGTTTTGGAATGGAATAGGTTTGCATGACGGCAGCTATTGAGGAATCTCTCAGTGAATCTACAAATGTTTATAAAATGTAGGCTCTGTACCTGGCATTATGCCAGCTGTTAGAGGACAGTCTCTGCCCTCAAAGAGATTAAATTTTACAGAAAACATGTATGTGAACAAATACTATATGTGCAGGATACAACATAAATACAAGGTATCAGTAGAAGGAAGGGCACTAGGACCTGGGAAGTATGGTAGAATCAGCAAAGACAATATAAAAGGTGATCTAAGCTGAATCTTAAAGGAAACAAAGGATTTTAAGAGATGGGGTGAGGACATGAGGGAAAGACAATG
>NC_058133.1:417289896-417518038 GCF_016433145.1 Gracilinanus agilis | reverse complement strand
TAAATAGAATACTAGCAAAGAGACTCCAGCAAGTAACTAAGAAGATCATCCACCATGATCAGGTGGGATTTATACCAGGAATGCAAGGATGGTTCAACATTAAGAAAACCATCCACATAATTGACCATATCAACAGTCTAACAAACAAAAATCACATGATTATCTGAATAGATGCTGAAAAAGCCTTTGACAAAATACAGCATCCATTCCTATTGAAAACACTGAAAAGTATAGGAATAGAAGGACCTTTCCTAAAAATAATAAACAGTATATACCTAAAACCATCAATAAGCATTATATGCAATGGGGATAAATTAGAAGCCTTCCCAATAAGATCAGGAGTGAAACAAAGATGCCTATTTTCACCTCTACTATTCAAGATAGTACTAGAAACACTAGCAGTAGCAATTAGAGGAGAAAAAGAAATTGAAGGTATCAAAATAGGCAATGAGGAGACTAAGCTATCACTTTTTTCTGATGATATGATGGTCTACTTAAAAAATCCTAGAGAATGAACTAAGAAGCTGATAGAAATAATCAACAACTTTAGCAAAGTTGCAGGATACAAAATAAATGCACATAAATCATCAACATTTCTATATATTTCCAACACATCAGAGCAGCAAGAGGTAGAAAAAGAAACACCATTTAAAATCACCCCAGACAACATAAAATACTTAAGAATCTATCTACCAAAACAAACACAGGAATCATATGAACACAACTACAAAACACTTTCCAAACAATTAAAACTAGATCTAAACAATTGGAAAAACATTGATTGCTCATGGGTAGGACGAGTTAACATAATAAAATTGACCATTCTACCCAAATTAATTTACCTATTTATCGCCATACCTATCAAGCTACCAAAAAACTTCTTTACTGAATTAGAAAAAGCTATAACAAATTTCATTTGGAATAACAAAAGATCAAGAATATCAAGGGAAATAATGAAAAAAAATGTGAAGGAAGGGGGCCTAGCAGTACCAGATATTAAACTATACTATAAAGCAGCAGTCATCAAAACACTATGGTACTGGCTAAGAGATAGAGAGGAGGATCAATGGAATAGACTGGAGATAAATGACATCAGCAAGACAGTGTATGATAAATCCAAAGAGCCCAACTTTTGGGACATGAATCCACTATTTGACAGAAACTGCTGGGAAATTTAGAAAACAATATGGGAGAGATTAGGTTTAGATCAACATCTCACACCCTACACCAAGATAAATTCAGAATGGGTGAATGACCTGAATATAAAGAGAGAAACTATAAATAAGTTAAGTGAACACAAAATAGTATACCTGTTAGATCTCTGGGAAAGGAAAGATTTTAAAACCAAGCAAGAGTTAGAGAAAATTACAAAATATAAATTAAATGGTTTTGATTATATTAAGCTAAAAAGCTTTGTACAAACAAAAACAATGTAGTCAAAATCAGAAGGGAAACAACAAATTGGGAAAAAATCTTTATAACAAAAAACTCTGACAGGGATCTAATTACTCAAATATTCAAGGAGTTAAAACAATTGTATAAAAAAATCAAGCCATTCCCCAATTAGTAAATGGGCAAGAGACATGAATAGGCAATTTTCAGATAAAGAAATCAAAAGTATCAATAGGCACATGAGAAAGTGTTCTAAATCTGTAATAATTAGAGAAATGCAAGTCAAAACAACTCTGAGGTATCACCTCACATCTAGCAGATTGGCTAAAATGAAAGAAGGGGAGAGTAATGAATGCTGGAGGGGGTGTGGCAAAATTGGGACAGTAATGCATTGCTGGTGGAGTTGTGAACTGATCCAACCATTCTGGTTGGCAATTTGGAACTATGCTCAAAGGGCTATAAAAGAATGCCTGCCCTTTGATTCAGCCATACCATTGTTGGGTTTGTACCCCAAAGAGATCATAGATAAACAGACTTGCACAAAAATATTTATAGCTGTGCTCTTTGTGGTGGCAAAGAACTGGAAAAGGAGGGTATGTCCTTCAGTTGGGGAATGGCTGAACAAACTGTGGTATATGCTGGTGATGGAATCCTATTGTGCTCAAAGGAATAATAAACTAGAGGAGTTCCAGGTGAACTGGAAAGACCTCCAGGAACTAATGCAGAGCGAAAGGAGCAAAGCTAGAAGAACACTGTACACAGAGACTGATATACTATGGTAAAATCGAATGTAATGGACATCTGTACCAGCGGCAATGCAATGACACAGGACAGCTCTGAGGGATTTATGGTAAAGAATACTACCCACATTCAGAGGAAGAACTGCAGGAGAGGAAACATATAAGAAAAACAATTGCTTGAACGCATGAGCTGAGGAGGACATGATTGGGGATGTGGACTCGAAACTACCGCACGAATGCAAATATCAACAATTTGGAAATAGGTTTTGATCAATGACACATGATAAAACCAGTGGAAATGTACATCGGCCATGGGCGGGGGGAGTGCAGGGGGTGAAGGGGAAAGTAGGAGCATGAATCATGTAACCAGGTTAAAAATGATTATTAATAAATGTTTAAAAAATTAAAAAAATACTACTTTAAAGGCTCTCCTCCAATAAAACATCTTCAATGCATGTGTTGAAGTCTTATAAGATTCTTATATAGATTCAAAGAGAGAAGACCTTTTTTCAATGATTCTCTGATTATCAATATCAAATGAAGCACAACACATGCAATGACCAATGGTGTTCACCACCATTTTAGTGGAGACACAAGATGGAAGAAGGATGAGATCCTCCAGATGTTTCTGGTTATAATGAGTAATGGCATAGAGATCTGGAGTAAGACAGGTCTAGATCGAGGCTTGGATTAACTCATATGATGATTCAAAAGAGAATAGCCTAGGAATTCATACAGAAAAACTAAAAAATGCTTAATTTTTGTGCCTGATGATATGCAGAAGTGTAGTCAGTAAGTTTCCTTAGTATATATACATATCTTGAAGAGGTATAGGAAATGGACAATGAGCTGGGTACTAGGATGAGGAGAAGGGACTGAATCACTGGAGAGGCTATAGAGAAGGAAATCTAAAATCCAGAGAGTTAAATGACTTTCTGAGGGCACAGAGCTGGTAAATATCTAAAGCAGAATTAGAACCTCTGTTTTCCTAACTCTAAGGCCTGTTGAAAGAGTGATTGTGGATGACTAAGCTATTCTGAGTAATTATGATCTTTCAAATCAACTCTGAAGGACTTATGGAGGAAAGTGCTATTCATCTCCAGAGAAAAAAACTGGTATATAGAAGTGTATATTGTTCATTGTTGTTCAGTCCTTTCAGTGATGTCTGATTCTTTGTGACCCTATATGGGCTTCATCATCATCATCAATGAAACTGGAGTAGTTTGTCATTTCCTTCTCCAGCTCATTTTGCAAATGAGAAAACTGAGGCAGACAGGGTTGTGATTTTCCCAGAGTCACATAGCTAGTAAGTATCTGAGGATGGATTTGAACTCATGAATGTGAGTCTTCCTGATTCCAGGTGTATTGTTTGGAATTTAGGGAGGTGCCATTTAAAAGTATCTTACAAACTTCCTGTGGACATGTGGGGAACTTTGAGACTACATTTCCTGTGATCCAATGGGTTTCTGGTTTCCGATGTGATTACATCAGAGAACTGGAACCAACGTTGAGCTCCACTTAAATTCGGAGGTTGGGCTTGAGACCCACTCTCTGGCATGCGAGACTAGGAAGATGGGTGGAGATACGGATGGGCGGCATTTTTAAAAATAGTCAGGCGTGGCTGTATATATTTTACCAACATGGCCATGGAAATGAAAATATTAATTTCCCTCATAATATCAGCCTTTATCATTTTTAATCGTTACACAGGACACTTACTTGATCTACTGTGCCAACTACCATATATTGTGTTGTGATTAAAAATCTCTGGAGAATGTATATTAATTTATAATTTATGAGTAAATGTTTTATTTACTAATGTTTTTACTAAAGTTTATTATATTAGTAAATAATTTATTAGTAAAAGAGAGATAGTCATAAAATCACCTGGCTACATCCAGTTAATCTGAATTTTTCTCCATTGGCTACCTAAAAGCATTTGTGCCAAAAAGAATCACCAGCTCAAGAGAGAGTTGCTTCCTCCAATTCCTCTCTTAAAACCTCTAGTGATATCATTCCTCCTGTCTCTCCAGTTGGACAGATTTGACCTCAGTCCAGGTCAGAGCCCAGTCTTGCAGAAACCAGGAATCACGAGGACCTAGGGGCCAGCCTCTTCTGAGCCATGTAAGATTAAAATTAATATCCAATAATTCCAAGTATTATATTTTAAAAGATTTATTAATAATCATTTGAAGTAGAAGAAATAAAAGGACAAAAGTAAAAGCTTGAGTAAAACCTGCTTTCCCAGCTGCAATCAGAGGAAAAGAGAGCAAGAGGCAGGGCTACACAAAATTTCTATCCTCCCTACATTAGCGCATAAGGTAAGAAGAAACATGGGAAGCTGGGATTTAGAGTCCTGGGGAACATATCCTAATTACACAGTCACCAGGGAACACAAGGTCTCCCAAAGTAAGTATGCACACCCAGTCAAAGGATGGGGTTGATACCAACTAAAATGGGTTTTCAAAAGGAAAGATATACAATTTATATTAAATTCACAAAATTGTATGTGTATATATATGTACATATATATGTATATATGTATGTATATTTATCTATATATAAATGTTGGGCTTTCTCTAATGCAGATTTGGGAGGGAGAGAAACAATTCACAATTCAAAATATATTCCCCCAACCCCCCAAAAAAAGACAACTCAAATCCTACTTTCTTCAAAAGGCCTTTTCTAGTCATTCCTCCCCTCTCCTCTAGGCAGCCTCTGAGATAACCTTCCATTTATACTGTATGGATCTTGAACATTCATAGTTGTTTGTATGTGTATCCCCATTAGATTGTTTTTTTGGCTGACACATAGAAAATGCTTATTAAAAACTTGTTGACTAACTACATGATACTCTGCCTCATGCCCTAAAGAGATCAAAGAAAGAAGAAAAGGACCCCATAATACAAAAATATTCATAGCAGCTGTTTTTTGTTATAACAAAAAATTAGAAACCGTATTGTTTCTAAAGCAGAAGATCAGTAAGGGCTAGACAATGGGGGCTAAGTGATTTGCCCAGGGTCACACACTAGGAAGTGTCTGAGGTCAGACTTGAATCCAGGATTCTCCTGTCTCTGAGCCTGGCTCTCAATCCATTGAGCCACCCAGCTACCCTCCAAAAAACTGGAAACTAAGAAGATAACCCACAATTGGGGAATGACCGAACAAAATATGGTATATAAATGCAATGTAATGTTATTGGACAAAAGAAATGACAAAAGGGATGATTTTAGAAAAACCTGAGAAGACATATATGAAGTGATGCAGAATGCCATGAGTCGACCTACGAGGAAAAATTGTACAACTACACTGGTAAAGAAAACTATGAAAGAGCTGAGAACTTTGATCAATGCGTGATCAATCACGATTTTGAAAGACTGATGATGAAGCATGTTTACTTACCTCCTTAACAGGAAGTGATGGACTCAAGGTACAGAATAAGACATCATTTTCATATTTGAGCAATGAGGGAATTTATTTTGCCTTATTATGTATATTTTTATAAGGATTCTCTTTTTCCAGTGGGATGGACGGGAATAGAAGGGAGAGGCAGACTAATGATAGTTATAGAATTAAAAAAAAGAAATTTCAAGGGTCTTTAAAACTTTTTAAGAAAATGAATGGAAAAAAATAGACAAAAAACCAAGAAACAGGGGAGGGGGAAAACAACAGGAGCAAGCAGGACTGATTTGAAAGTTATACATTGAATTGATTTCCATGAAAAGAAAAGCAAATGATATATAATAGTCACAGTTTTGTGTCTATCTTCTTTTTCTCACCTACTTTGTATATGAAAATGCTCATTTTATTTTGTGTTTGTCTTCAGATAAGAAATTAGATGAAAGTTATTGACTTCCATACATGTGGCCATTTCATTTTAAACTACTTGTTTGACATTTTACTAATTGACCACATAGATCTCAGTAAAACTGGCAGGCTTTCATGGTTCTAAACAGCAAAACTCTACTTTCTTCCTCCAAAAAAAGTAGTAATAACCATGGGAAGGGCTGCCAGGTTTAAAGCTCAAGGAGCAACTTTATTAGAAATGTCTGTATCTTCTCATGGTTTCCAAGATGTGTTATATTTTAGACGAGCATAAATTGCGAAGAGAGTGTTCTTGGCAATGTCCAGCTGTTATAGCTCACTGTCTCTGAAGGGAACGTCCTGATACTGTACAAACTCAGCAACTTGTCATCTGAGCATATTAAAATGTATCCATATTTGTGTCTTGACATTTTCCCCTTGGATTTTTATTTTTTTGTTCCTTCCCCGCTTCACCCATCCCATCTCAACCAACAAAACTGGCTCCTGCTCTCCCTGGGTGATATGATTCCTGAAAATTACATATTAAACCATTGTGTGTAATTACCTTGCAACAGCTCACTTCTCTTAATTGCTCTGAAGCATCTGAGGAATTTCAGGGTGCTGGTAGTAAAGTTAGCATTTTGCTTTATCTGAATACACTATTAACAAGATGAAGTCAGCCTAAACTGAATGTATTAGGAATGGCATGGTTCAAACATGAAGTCATCAGAAAAGGCATTTGCATTTTAAAGTGATGACTCTTGGCTGTCTCTACCAGAGATTTAAAAAAAAAAAAAAGAGTCCTGCGCCTTGGGCTAGGGCATGGTTAAGATGAAAATTGGAGCAATATTATTTTGGCTTCTCTTGGGAATTCAACCAGGTTCATTGTGTGTGGACCCAGCTCCCTCCTTGCCTCCTCACTCTTTCTCACCACCCCCTAGGTGGTCTGTTGCCAAGTCTTATCAATAATATATCTTTGTAACATATCTTGTATATTTTCCCATTTCTCTTCTTACCCTGGTGGGAGCCTTCATCACTTCATGCCTCTACTGTTGCAATAGTCTTCTGGTAGGTCCTCCTGCTTCATCTCTTCCCACTCCACTCCATCCTTCATTCAGATTATCAAACTCAACTTTCTAAGGTACAGATCTGACCATCTCACTCACCATCCTCATCCCCATTTAATAAACTCAATGTTCCTTATTACCCCGAGAATAAAATTAAAACCTAAAATTCTCTGGTGCTTTTTAAAAAACCCTTTCCTTGCCTTCTTTTTTCTTCTTCTTTTTTAAACCCTTACCTTCTGTCTTGGAATCAATACTGTGTATTGGTTCCAAGGCAGAAAAGTGGAAAGAGCTAGGCAATGGGGGTTATGTGACTTGCCCAGAGTCACAGAGCTAGGAAATGTCTGAGGTCAGATTTGAATCTAGGACCTCTGTCTCTAGGCCTGGCTCTCAATCCACTGAGCTACCCAGCTGCCCGCCTCCCCCTCTTTTCCTTCCCTACTGTCTTAGAATTAATACTAAATTTGGTTCCAAGGCAGAAGATAATGACTAGGCAGTTGGGGTTAAGTGACTTGCCTAGGGTCACACAGTTAGAAAGTATCTGAGACCAGATTTGTACCCAGAATTTCCCAACTCCAGAACTGGCTCTCTATCTGCTAAGCCACTTAGCTGCTCTTTCTGTGTTTGGCTTTTAAGGTCCTGTATAAAGTGACCGCTTTCCTCCTTTCCACTTATCTTAAATTTTATTCGCCATTACAGAGTTAAAGAGGCAATGATGCCTGTCAGTCTTGCTGTTCCTCACACACTGCCTCTCACACCCAAAATGCTCTTTCTTCTCATCTGTATCTCCTAATTTCCCTCAAGTCGCAGTGAAAACCTCAGCTTCCACAAGAAGACTTCCTCAATTCCCCTTATGCTAGAGTTTTCCCCTCTGATTCTCTCCAATTTGTCCTGTGTATATTTTGTTAGTATGTCGCTGTTTGCTTATTGTCTTCCCATCAGAATGTGAGTTCTCTGAAGGCAGAGAGCTTTTCCTTTTCTTTGTATTCCCAGATCTTAGCAAGTTCCTAGTTCCTAGGAAGCAATTAATATATGATTATTGACTCATTTGTTTGTATATGTTGTATCTTTGTATACTAATTGAAGTCATCCCATTTCTTTAATAGTGTGGGGAAAAAAAAGACAAAAATTTTTATATAGTATTACCAAGCAATAATTTAAAATGTTCTAAACTGAGAGGTAGCTGAGGGAGGCAATTGCTTATCAATTAATCAATAAGAATTTACTAAGTTCCTATTCTTGGCAGTTCTTGGGGATATTAATACACAATCTCTACTCTCAAGATAACTTATATTTTATGAGATATAATAAATACATCTGGGAAGGAAGGGAGGAAATAAGCATTTATTAAGTACCTACTGCTTGCCAGGGTGGCTAGGTGGCACAGTAGACAGGGTATTGGGCTTGGAATCAGGAAGGCTCATCTTCCTGAGGTCAGATCTGGCCTCGGACACTTATCATCTAATGTGCACCTGAACAAGTCATTTAATCCTGTTGGTCTCAGTTTTCTCATCTGTAAAATGAGCTGGAGAAGGAAATGGCAAACCACTCCAGTGTCTTTGCTGAGAAAACTCCAAATGGGTTCCTGAATGGTCAGACATGACTGAAAAACTCAATAATACAAACCAGACACTGTGTTAAGCACTTAATCCTCATAAAAAAAACTCTAAAAAGAAAAATTCTATTATTATCCTATTTTATGAATTTTCCCAGGATCACACAGCTATTAAGTACCTACGATTAGATTTGAATTCAGGTCTTCTTGACTTCAGATCCCAAGCTCTTTCCAATGTGTCACCTAGCTGTGTTTGAGTTTCACTTAGTTCAGTAAACTTCTGGTTTTATCTGCATCTCTCCTACTGTCTTTGGCTCCATTTCAGATGTCTGAATGTTGTTTAATCTGATCCCGGTGAGATCCTAAGGTTTGTGACCTGGAAATTGGAGTGGGATTGAAATGGAAACTAGCAATGAGTTCTGTACATGGTATATTTGAGGTAAAAAGATACGGTTATAAGAGTACTTGCACATAGTAGATACTTAATTTCAAATAAATACTTGCTGAACTGTGTAAGATTATTCATAGGAAATGATTGCATTATTTTGCATTCATCACACATATCCTCCTATAAAACTCTGCCTATGAGTATCATAATATAGTTAAAAAGGCACTGTATTTGGAGTCAAAAGTTTTTTTTTCAGTCATATCTGACTCTTTAGGACCTTATTAGGAGTTTTCTTGGCAAAGATACTAGAGTATTTTGCCATTTCCTTCTCCAGCACATTTTACAGATGAAGAAACTGAGGCCAACAAGATTAAGTGATTTGCCCAGGGTCGCACAGCTATTAAGTATCCAAAGCTGGATTTGAATTCAGATCTTCCTGACTCCAGATTCAGCACTCTATCCACTGGGCCACTTAGCTGTACAAAGCCCATATTCTGGTTCTGATGCTTATAGCTTTCATGCCCTTGAGGTTGTCTCTACATTTCTCTATGCTTTGCTTTCCTCATGTATAAAATGAGGAGACTGGACTATGTGGCCTCTTCCTGTTCCTTTCAGCTCTCAATTCTATGATTCTACAATCTGGATTGTGGCTCTAGTTCTGCACCACCTCAGAAGTTACAAAGGCTGAATTATCTATGCTGACCGAATTATTTTGTAGAGATGTTTCAGAAGCAAAAGACCTCAGTAATAAGAGGCCGGATGGAAATCTCTTGAGATTTTTCCTCTTCTGTGGACAGGATGTGAACCAGAAATTCCTGATGAATTTCTTGAGACATTCCCCACATTTTGAGATGTGATGCAGACAGCATATATCACACAACATCTTTTATACAAACAAACAACTACAGAGTTTAAACATTCCTGCTTCTGGCGCCAGGTAGAAAGTTATTCTTTGGCTCTGTAATGTCTTCTGGCCCTAATGAACCAATGCAAACAAGCTAGAACCTCACCGTAATACTATTTACTAAATGACAGGATTTGGTATGACAGGTCTACCTTGGACTTCGTCCAAAGAAGTAAGTCACTAAAATATACAAAGAATCTTAAAGAAACTCACTGATATAGCTACCCCACAGCACAAACTCAAAAAACCAGAGTAATGGAGGACCACCTCTGTTCTTTTTAGAGGCAGCTTGTGGCTCGCTCAGTGGATACTGAGTCAGGAAGACCTGAGTTCAAATCTAATTTCAGATACTTACTGTGTACACTGGACAAATAACAACCCCTGTTTGCCTCAGTTCCTTCAATTGTAAAATTGGAGTCATAATACACTTACCTTCCAGGGGTGCCATGAGAACAAAATGTGATAATATTTGTAAAGGGCTTAGCATAGTGCCTGGCATATAGTAGACACAATAAATGTTTCTCTGCTTTTTCCTTTTCTATCTGCAAGTAATCTATACCCAGGACAGTAGAAATGATGTCTAGCTTGAACTAGAAAGACTGCTGCACAGGGCTGAGAAATCTTTGGAAACTTCTCTTCCCTTCCTTTGATCCCCTGCCTCTTCCCTGACCTTACCCCCCAACCCCCACAACAACTATTTTAATTTGGGTCTTGAATGAGGGCTTTGATCTGAGAAAAGGGCCAGGAAATCACTTAACCTAAAAGGACTCTAGAGGACCAATTTGGTTTTAAGCCTAATTAAATGCTTGAACTTTCTTCAAAATGGTCCCTATGGTCTAGTTGTCTCAGAGTGGTTCTAAATTCTTGGACTGACCCTGGATAGTTCTGACTTCCCTGGGGGTCTGCTGAAAACGACGTCCATATATATTAAGTAAAAAAAAAATCTATTTATGTAAATATGCATTTTGTATGTATAGAGACATTTTGAACAGACATTTTCTTTATATAAAGACATATATACACATATATGTATATGTGTGTGTGTATACTCTAGGGAAAGCCATGCTTCTTTTTGGTCTAAACATCTGTCATATTCAAATTAAAATTTTAAATGACTTTTAAAATAGAATCTCTCCTTTTCATGTTTGTCTTTGGGTAAAATAGTAAATACAGCACAATACTTCTGAGTATTCGTTACAGAGATCAGTGATACAGACCTGCCTTTGTGGTATGGGCCTTACTTTCCTATAAACCTCTGGAATCTAGTTTAGTGAAACAAGTTGAGAATTTTCCTGAGGGAGGGTTATTTCCCCTCCCCTTTTGGTTCCTCATTTACTTCCAAATTTAATTACAGAGGCTGGAGACATCCTTGATTTACTTCTGAATCTGCCTGTCAAGACTCTTGTTTCCTTGAAAGATGCTGTTTTCATCAGCATTTAAAATCTGGAATTAATTTGTGGTTTTATTTTTGGAGCACTTCAGTGAAGAAGCAATCTTTGTTAGCCATGGGTGGGAAAAAGATCTCCATCAAATCGAAGCCCCTTGCTCTTTCGTTAGAGCATGAACCATTCCTTTTTCCAAAAGGTAGCTCTGAAAAAATGATGGGGAGACCTTATATGTAGTATTTCATTGATGACTCCATCTGACTGATTTAAAGTTTCAAGTGAGAGAGCTGCTTGAATTCATTCCAGATGTTGGTCTTTTTCCAGTTCTTGTCATTTGTTTCAAAATACACTCACAGAGAGCAAAGATCCTTTGTAAATGCAATTCTTCTCATGTAAATTTCATCATGACCTTACTGATACAGTGCTTTCCCCCATCTCCTCTTTTTTCTAGCACTTATTAAACTTCCTGTATCTGCCCAGTTCCACTTCAGTTTAAATAGCATTTTGAATTATATGCACAAAAACGTATACAGGAAAGTAAAATATGTGTACAGTTTTGCATTTGTAGTCAGAAAGTAATTAGTTCATATCCCACCTCAAACACATTAGCTGTGTGACCTGAGGGAAATTTTGGTTGTGTCCAAATCTTTGTGATCCCATTTGGGGTTTTCTTGGCAAAGTTACTGGGGTGGTTTGCCATTTCCTTCTCCATCTCATTTTACAGATGAGGAAACTGAGGCCAACAGGGTTAAATGACTCAGGGTCACTTAGGGAAATTACTGAAACTTAGTAAGACTGTTTTCTCCTCCATAAAATGCAGGTAATAATATCATCTCCCTCACAAAGTTGACAAAATAAGAAAATAAATTTTAAAGAGTTATATAAATGGGGGCTATTATGTATCTCTATAGACAAAAAGCTCTCCGCAAAAGTTGTCTTCAAAGCAAAACTGAGCAGCTGCTGATTCTCAAAGCAGACTTTAGCAGCCCCTACACATTTTGTGTAAGTTGTTAAGACTATTTGCTCAAATTAGTCCGTTTAATTTGTTGGCTTTTTTAGAGGGTGTCAAATCTGCTAAGTCAGCAACGGGTGATTTAGTACAGGTTGGCACTTCCAAATCTGACAAAACACTTCCAGAGAAGTTCAAACATTCAGCCATTGCCAGGCTTTGCAGTGCTTTCTCTCCTTCCCAGTTTTCTGACAAATAAGTTCTCAATGTTTGTTTTTTTTAAAATAATGCTCATTTTATTGTTTAACCTGTGAAATGATCATAAGGCACTAGATACTATAGAGAATTTTGCTATAGGATGGAGCAACGTATTGGAGGAAACCCAAAGCCTTAACATTGTTGGGCTTTTTTTTTAAATACCAGGAAATGAATCCAATTCTATCTGGCCATAGGAATAAAAATAGAGCTTGAGTAGAACAAGATTGTAAGAATTTTAAGCCTGGAAGAAACCTTAGAGATTATGTAGTACAACCTCTTCATTCAAGGCTGTACCTAAGCCAGCTCTTTCTGGCTCATTGTTGGTATTCAGTCCTGTCCCATTCATGACCCCATGGACTATAGCTCTCCAGGGGGTTTTCTTGACAAAGATGCTGGAATGGTTTGCCATTTCCTTCTCCAGTGGATGTAGTGGATCTATTTGTCAAGCAATGAGAGGTTAAGTGTCTTGCCCAGGATCACATAGTTAGGAAGTATCAGAGGCTGGATTTGAATTCAGGTCTTCTTGATTATAGGCCCAACACTCTATCCACTGAAACACTTAACTACCTCCTAACTTATTAGCTCATTGACTTAATTTTCTGTGTGAGCATTTACACCTCAGAAATCAGCAAACAAATCATTGGGGGCTTGATTTATTGTTTTGTAGATGGTCTAGACCAGTGATGTGCAAACTTTTTAAAGAGGGGGCCAAAGGAAAGGAAATGCTCCTCTGTCAGTCTGTTTCTAAGGCAACTCTTTCGAAGTTTGATTGTATTGTATCCTACTCATTGTATTCATCAGATTAGGAATAATGTCTGATGGCCGGATAGAACTATTTCAGGGGCCAGCATCTGGCCCGCAGACTATAGTTTGACCATCACTGGTTTAGACTTAAAGAGAAAACCTTATCAGTACAGATTAAATTTAAAAGAGCCTGATCTTTCCAGTGAGCTAGGTATTAAACATTCCAGAACTTAGACCTGCCTTTATTTTACAAATGAGCAAATTAAGACTCAGGGTAGCTAGGTGGTACAGTGGATAAAGTCAAGGCCCGGAGTTGTGAAGACCTGAGTTCAAATGTGGCCTTGGACACTTACTAGTAGTGTGACTCTGGGCAAGTCACTTAAACCTGTTTGTCTCAGTTCCTCAAAACAGTAAAAATGAGCTGAAGAGAGAAATGGCAAATAATTCCAGTATCTTTGCCCAAAAAAAAAACTCCCAATGAAGTAACAAAGTCAAATAGGACTAAACTATTACTAATGGAGATACAGAAAGGTAAAGGTCATACTGCAAATTAGGAGAGATAGGGCTAAGACACAAGCTTCCTGCCACTCAAATCTAGGATTCTCCAGTATAATGTAGGGAGGAGAGGGAACAAATAGAAAATGAACATAATTTATTTCACAGTTTTTCCATGTGCCAGCCAGCAAAGCAGAGCCAGGTAAACATAATTCAATTCAATTCAAAGCTAAATGATACAGAGGTTAGACAGACAGACTACTTGTTGTGTCTGGAGTCAAGAAGACCTCACTTCAAATACAACTTCTCATATTTACTAGCTGGGTGACCCTGGGCAAGTCACTTAACTTATTAACATTATATTTGCCTCAGCTTCTTCATATGCAAAGAAGAGATATTAAAAGCCCCTACTTCAAAAGGTCTTTTGGGAATAAAATGAGATGATACTTATTAAGTGCTTAGCAAATAGTCCTTTATAACATTAGCTATTATTTTTATTAAGTGAGCACTATCTGCCAGATATTGTGCTAAGTACCAACAATCTAAATAGAAGCAAAAAGAAAAATAGTCTCTGCCTTCTGGAAAGAAGCTTAAATTTAATGGCAGAAGACAAAATATTAAAAGAAGCTGAAAGATGGAAGAGAAGAAGAATGCTCCAGGGTGAGGAGAATGGGAGAAAAGAATAGTCTAGAGCAGTGATGGGCAAACTACAGCCCACGGGCCAGATGCACCCCCCTGAAATGTTCCATCTGAACCCATGACATTATTCCTAATCTGACGAATACAATGAGTAGGATACAATACAATGAAACTTTGAAAGAGTTGCCTTAGAAACAGACTGACAGAGGAGCATTTCCTTTCCTTTGGCCCCCTCTTTTAAAAGTTTGCCTATCACTGATCTAGAGAGTCAGGAATAACTTAGACAGGAATGGATAAATATATACAGGGGGCCTGGGTCCCCTTCCTTAAAATAGAGGTATATATATTGCAGAGTGGAGAAATCTTCAAAAATCAGATGACTGAAATTCTAGAATGAGAAATGTGAAAATAGAATTAACTCTCCCCTTGTCTATTTTTAGCTAATCAAATCAAGAACTTAAAGTACCTCTACTTACTATTAAGTATGAGAGTTCACAATAAAGTAAGTGACAACTCCAAGGGCCACTACCCCTCTTGAGCAGTTCTAGGCAAATTGAAAGACTGCCATTGGTTTCTGTGAAGAAGGAGAAATGACAGGAAGTGACAGAAAGTGATGTGGGAAAAGGGAATATAAAAAGAGACCAACAGGATCTAGCTTCATTCCTTTCCTAGCTTCTGGAGAGATTAGTTCCAGAGATTTTTTTTTTCCCCTTCCTGGCATTTGAAGAGATTGGTTCTGGAGATCCCTGCCTCGGCTTGGAGGAGACCTTTTCCCTGGATCCTGCATTGCTGGGTTGGTGACTGAGATTCCTACCTTGGCTTTGGAGGAGGCTTTGTTAGTAGAACATTGGCTGAAGACACTACTGGGACTTCTGGCTGAGGACTACTAGGAAATCCATGTGGAGACAGAGTCTTGGGGAAGCCCTGCCATAGCTGAGCCTGGCTTCTCAGGAGAAGGGCTGGTAGGCTTATTAGAATCTGTCTTTTTATCTACATTTTTCTACTTTTACTCTTTTCACCTCTTTGTAAATAAAGCTGCTAAAAGTCATTTTGACTTAAGTTACAATATTTTTAAATTGGTGACCACAATATTACTTTAGAATTCTCATATTTAGCATAAAACCTAAATTTAAACTCTTACAGAAGGTTGCTTGGAGCATGATAGAGAAGATTGTTTCTGTGGTGAGAAGGTTGCTCAAGCATGGAGTCAGCAGTAAATGAAAGTGAGGTTTACTTTGTTATATATCAGTCCTGCCAAACCTGCAAATTGGAATTGATGCAGTTAAGAGAGATATCTATCATTTAAAAAAAGAACTTTTTTTTCTGCTTAGAACATAAAGATCATTCAATTCAACAAACAAGGTATTTGAACTCTGACAACTGGAATGGTTGTTGTTGTTGTATCCCCAGCATCTATTCCAGTGATGCTGAATAACCTTGTTTGTTGAATTGAATGATCTTTATAACACTGGGAAGAGGGATGATGTAAACAGATAAGTAAATTTATAGTACTGGATGTACAAAATAACTTCAAAAGGTACACTGACCTAATAACTGGACATCTGGAAAGACTGTAGGCATGGGCATCTATGTTGTGTTTTGAAAGAAGTTAAAGGATTCTACAGGTCAAAGTGGGATGTGGGAAGGATGTACATTCTAGACATGGGAGATCATTTGTTCAAAGGGAAAGGAATGAAAGATAGAACATCATAAACAGAGAAAAGCAAAGTCAGTTTAAATAGAATGAAGAATGCATGGAGAGGAGTAGTATAAATGTTGCTCTTTGTTTTGAAGGCCAATGACATCACCAGGGCGATGTCTTGACTTCAAATGAATTGGATTTAACTGAAACAGAGTTGCACAAAGTTTTCAGTTTCACTTTCTTTTACAGAGTCATCAAAATCTAGGGACAAGACAACTGGTGACAGCCCACCATGCCGTGGATGATCTTGGTGTTTTTGATGTCTGATCAAGCTCTAAGTGCTCCAGAGTGCTTGCTTCAACTGTCTTTGTGGCCATTGGAATGAATTCTCATCTGCCCATTCCACTTGGGGACGTCTTCACATGCTTGGGGTAGATATTCTCCTATCTCACCAACTGATTTGAGATTTGTTGGTTACCTTCAACCTGGTTTAGCCTGTCTGTCATGGTGGTGTGCAGGTTATAACTTCTTAGAGTCACAGATGAGAGTTGGGACAACAAAGGTGGATAAGCAGCCCTGAAGGGGGTTGAGCAAGTCCTTACCTCAGAGGTGCTAGTCCTTGGACACTCATCCACTCCAGTATAAAATAAAACTGGAGGTGTGAGAGCCAGATTGTAGAGGGCACAAAATACCAGGCTGAAAATTAAAGTCTTAATGGCAATAGTGAGAAGAGGGAGGAAGTATATGAATATCATGGTCAGATTGGTGGTTTTTTTTAAACTTTCAATAATATTTTTTCCCAATTGCATGTAAAAACAATTGGTGTTTTAAGAATATCATTTTGGCAGTAGTATGGATGATGAGTTGGAGAGGGGAAAGATTGAAATCAAAGAGAACAATTGAGAGACATTTGAAATAATTCAGATTCACATGATCAAGATAGGAAAGAACACTTAAATATCATTTATTTTTTTAACCCTTACCTTCTGTCTTAGAACTGATACTAAGTAGAAGAGAAGAGGAGCAATGAGGGCTAGAAAAATGGGGTTAAGTGACTTGCCCAGGGTCACATAGTTAGGAAGTATCTGAGGTCATCTCCAGACCTGATACTCTATCCACTGTACTACCTAGTTGTCCAGATATCATTTAGTTTAAAAAAAAAAACCTTAATTTTGCAATGAAGAAATTGAGATCTAGTAAGAGGAAGTAGATTATACAGAGCTACAAAGGTGGTAATTAGCAGAAAAGGGGTCTGACTTCAGACCTTCTGACTCCTCTGAGCTTTTACATCACCTCATGCTGTTTTTATTGAACATTTTCTTGAAGTGAAATTAGATTATTTTTTAATGTTAATTGAACAATCTATATCACTAAAAGTTGCAGAAACATCTGCATGAATATTTAATTTATCTAAATTGTTTTGCCTCTTCATTTGTAAGGTATGAGGGTTAGAAGAGAAGAATGAAGTTATCGTTCTTGTCATTACCTCTGGTTGGCCAGGTTATAAGGATGAAGGGTAAAGGAAAGAATTTTGGGGGGACAGAATGTTGCATGAGAGGAGCATGCCTTCATCCTTACCAGTTGCAAGACTTTGAGCAAATGATTTAACCTTTACTCTCAAGGGAAAATGCTGCTTCACTTATTTCAATGGTTTTGAAAGAGGGAATTACTGATGATGAAACTCATTGAGATTCTCAGATGAAAGACAACTATTTCAAGCGTTATTATTGCTATTAACAAAGGCCACATATGTTGTTGGAAGATGGATACAAGAGATTCTCCGTATCTGGAAAAGTGAGAACCTGGAAGAACTGGACTTCTGTTTTATGAGCTTTGCTCTGCTGCCTTCCCATGGAAGCCAATCTCAAAATCAATCTCATTTATTTAAATGAAAGCAGTGGGAGTTTCCCTCAAGGGGAAAAAAAGTATCAAGATCAAAGCTCTGAGTAGAAAGACATGAAACCAGAATTTTATGTAACCAGCATCTAAAGAATTCTTTAGTTAAAAATTTGTCAGCTTAGTTTTACTGATGTTCATTTTGAGTTAAATGGAAGGAAGCCATAGTTTTAATCCCATATTACACTGTCTTGATTCTTCAAAACAGATGTATTTGATGGTTTTACTTGTGTTAACGGCAGTGCCTTAATTATTGCAAAACAACCCACAAACACCCAAAGAGTTCTTTATAAAGAAGTTTAAATTGCTAGTCAGTTGCTGGTTTCTATTTCAAACCTATGTCTTTCAGTGGGACAGCATGTCTTTGGTGGTGTTTATTGGCACAGATCTTTAGGGTAATGTGATTTATAGTATAAATTGGCAACACTGTCAAATAAGACAACACTTATGAAAGTGACTTCTAAACTGTAAAATGAGGCAACATGACAAGGGCTAGAGTCAACCTCAGGGCCCAGAAATAAATGGGTTCAAATCCCATGTCTCGCACATACTAGCCTGAAACTTTGGGCAAGTAGCTAAGCTTCTCAATGGCCCAGATAACTCTATGCCATGGATTCTTAATCCTTTTTGGTGTCATGGATATATTTTGCAGTTTGATGAATGTTGATGCAGTTTTAGACTCCTCAGTATGTTTTAAGATGAATAAAATTCCCGGGATTACAAAAGAAATCAATTATATTGAAAACAGATTATCAAAATATTTTTTTAAAAAAACCCTCCAGTTTATGGGCCTCAGGTTAAGAACCTCTATTATAGAACTACAAATTGCCAAACAATAAGAAGTATCCAGAAGGGGCTGGTAGAAAATGTTTCCTCCGTTGTTAGAAGAAATTTAAGGAGGCAGCTGTTAGGTGATCCAATAGATAGAATGCCAGGCCTGGAGTCAGGAAGATATCTCTCTGAGTTCAAATCTGGCCTCAGATACTTTTGAGCTTTGTAAGACCCTGAACAAGACCCTGGACAAGACACCTAACCCTGTTGGCCTCAGTTTTCTCCTCTTTAAAATGAGCTGGAGAAGGAAATGGCAAACCACTTGTGAAATTAGAATCTATTACCCTAAAAACTATGATCCCCAGCAAAACTACGATTTGCAGAACCCCACAAACTTCCTATCATTACCTGCTGATGTAGACATATAAATTGGGTGGAGTTTCACATCTAGCTTCTTTTCCTTCCTGTTGGTGGCTTTGGTGGAACAGGCATTTTGAGTAGGTAGAAAACTTAGTTACATGGTTCTATTTTGTCAGATAATAAACTTTATAAAAATAATACTTGAAGTGTTCTTATACACTTACCAGTGTATTTGTCAAGAAAAGCCCAAATGGGCTTCACATGGGTCAATGGGGATATGATTGGGGATGTAGACTCTAAACGAGCAAACCTAGTGTCAATGACACATGTAAAACCCAGTGGAATTATGGTTGGCTATGGGAGGGGGGTGAAGGAGGGGAGGGAAAGAACATGAATCATGTAACCATGGAAAAAATTTCTTAACTAATCAATTAAATAAAAATTTAAAAATAAAATTAAAAAATAAATACGTGCTCATTTATTAAAAAAAAAAAAAACCAAGTGGGGTCAAGAAGAATTGGACACAACTAAAATGACTCAACAATTCTGAGGAGAAATTCTTATACTAATGAAGTCTCAGGTCCAGGCCAAAAAAAAAAATGGTGGGGAGAAATAGAATAGTAAGGGGCAAGCAAATCTGTTATCATCATTATTATGTCACAAAATTGTCAAATGCCTTTTAAAGAAAAATTATTATTTCATGGACACAATTATTGCTAAGCATATGCCATTTGTGCTATTTTACATTTAAAAATCAATATTCCAGAAACTTGAAAATGTACTTTAAGAGGTAAAAGTAGTGTTTAAGCCACAAAAATCTCAGAAAGAATAAATTCCATTAAACTCTGAACTTTAATTTAAAAAAAAGTTAAGCCAAGTGAATTTGTTTTAAACTCTAGCTAAAGCAGCAGTTTGTTTTTTGCCAGTATTTTAAAATAATGTATTAAAATAGGAAATGTCAGACTATTTAGGTTGTATTAGTATGCTCTTGTAAAAATAAAAAAGTGTCACAAGGAAAAATAGTGAAATATCACTGCTAAATTACCCAAGTTTTTGAAAAAAATACATTTTCAAGGCCTACTCATATAACAGTCTCTATAAATTATACCTGCTGGCCAAAGGATTTAGTGTTTTCTCTTGTTTTTCATTGAAACAGCAGGGGAGGAAGACATGTAAAGAAAGAGCTTGCAATGAAAAATAGCCTAATTGATCATTTAAAGACCATCTGGAAAACTTGCCTCTAACCAAATTGCTAGAGAATATCTGGGACTTTAAATACTTGGATGTGAATCAATTCATTTTGAGAAACAATACCATACTATTGTCTTTGGGATCCCAAGGAAAGGGGCACAGTGGTCTGATCTTGTGTCTTCTGTTGCAGTGTAACTATTGGTCCATTAATTAAGATTATTTTTTTTTTACTTCTGCTAGTTAATTTCAATTAGAAGGGGAAATATTAAGAAATTAACAAAATAGCCAAGGCTTTTTTTTTTTTGGGGGGGGGGGGGAATGTCATTTGTTAGATGATTGGTTTCCCATTTGGAGAAGGAAACAGAGCCACAGGGAAAAGAAATGGTTCTTATAATAGAGCTGAACAAGTTAAGAAAGTGTTAAAGAAAGACAGGTAATAACACAATGGATAGAGTGCCAGACCTGGAGTTGGGATGTCCTGGGTTCAAAATATGACCTCAGATACTTCCTAGCTGTGTGACCCTGGACAAATCATTTAACCCTGATTGCCTGGCCCTTGCCACTCTTCTGTCCTAGAATTGAAATTATGACAGAAAGTAAGGTTTTTTTTAAAATTTTATTTCAACTTATTTAAACCCTTACCTTCCATCTTAGAATCAATACTGGGTATTGGTTCTAAGGAACAAGAGTGGTAAAGACTAGGCAATGGGGCTTAAGTGGCTTGCCCAGGGTCACACAGCTAGGAAGTGTCTGAGGGCAGATTTGAACCCAGGACCTCCCTGCTCTGGGTCTGACTCTCAATCCACTGAGCCACTCAGCTGTCCCCAGTAAAGGTTTTTAAAAAGAGAGAAAGCATTAAAGAAAAAAACGAACGTCACAATAAATATATAGAGAAATAGCTACTAAAAGGAATTGTATTTGCCATATAAGTGTTAGCATCCAATGATAGATCACAATTTTTTAAAAACCTACTCCTATAGTTTACCTCTTACTTCATCAATTACTTATTTTATATGGTATTCAAAAAACACTTGCAAATTAATAGATTATTACCTTACATAAACTGAAACAAGAATTTTTTCTACACACCATTAAAACTTTAATGATAAGATAGCAATTTTCTGGTATGATGGGAGCTGAAGCAAAGTCTTTGGACTGTTAGTGAAAACCGTTCTTGGCTATCCTGTCTTCCTTAGGTGAGGTTAATAGAGCAATAAAAATATTATCATATCTCGTTCTCTAAGAAACACATAAACAATATAATAAACAAAACAGAATGTAGCTATAGTGTCATTCCTAACAACACATACTGCTTATTCCTTCCTCTTTGAAAATGTCAGCTGAGATTGAAATTAGTAAGAAAAATACTTTTTAAAAAATGTTATTCTTGGACTGCTATTAAAACACAATTTATTTTTTTCAAAATATAATTTTCATATGTGAGAAATTATTCAAACTTAGTCTACTTTTAGTTCTTCTCTAAAGTTAATACACTTTAGTAGAAAAGACACAGGGAAGAAATAAGAAAGAGAAAAGCAAACCAGATTAGAAAGTTAACAAACATATGACCTTGCACCTTGACAACATGCTCATCTGGGGCTGTTTTTATTTATTTTTATGTTTAATGACTACCATTGATCTGCATAAATTATTAACCTATTGAGCAAGGAACCCTATATTTCTATGTATGTTTTGTGAAATTCAGTGTGATTGTTCTGCAAAGCAAGCAGAGAATTAGTAATAGTAAGCAACATCTCTACTGATTTTTTAGAGTTGTGAATCAATGAATATGCTAGAGAAACAGTAAAGTATGAAACCTGAGTACAAGTATTGTGCTTGTTATTGGAATCAAATAAAACCTGGAACAATTTACTCTAGTCCAGCTGAGTAAAAGCTTCTTGAGGACAGGTGCCGTTTGGTTTCAGGTTTTTGGTCCACAACATCTATCACAAATTGAGGGCTTTGTCAATGCCTGTTGAATTTGAGTACAATCATTATTGAGACGCATAGTAATTAGGAAGGCAGTTTAAATAATTTATTATAAGAGTGATTATTTTTTCAGATAGATCCAATGTTTTTTTTAAATTTTTATTTATTTAATTTAGAATATTTTCCCATGGTTACATGATTCATACATATTCTTTCCCTCCTCTCCTCTCTCCCCCTCCTACAGCCAACAAACAATTCAACTAGATTTTATATGTATCATTGATCAAGACTTATTCCATATTATTATTTGCAATAGAGTAATCATTTAGAATCTATATCCCTGATCATATCCCCATTGAACCATGTGATTGATCCTATATTTTTCTTCTACTTCCACAGTTCTTTCGCTGGATGTGGATAGCGTTCTTTCTCATAAGTCCCTTAGAATTGTCCTGTATCATTGCATTGCTGCTAATAGAGAAGTCCATTATGTTCTATTTTACCACAGTGTATCAGTCTCTGTGTACAATGTTCTCTTGATCCTGATCCTTTTGCTCTGCATCAATTCCTGGAGGTTGTTCCAGTTCACATGGAATTCCTTCAGTCCATTATTAGATCCAATTAGCCAGAATCAACCAAAAAAAAGGTTTTTCTTGTTAGTTCTCCACTATCTAGAATCAGTATGAATATCAAAAGTTTCCTAAGATATTCCTCACAATTAAATCCTCATCATGCAAATTTTCAGTGTCTATCAATTGTTCTCTTTCTTTTCCTTGTCCTGTTAAAGTAGGGTATCTGAAGAGTATATGAGCCAAGCTTCAATGGGTTACTAACTTGTTAGTGCCTTCACTGAGGCAAGATTACTTTCCAAGGGCAACTGAGTTCTGCCAGCAAACATGGATCAGCAGAATCCCATAATAGAGAACATAGACAACTTTGACTTCAGACAACAACTGAAACTCCTAACTATGGGTGTAGTATGAGAGATTCACAAAATGAGGTGAAGAGGATTTGGATGCTAGAGCTACAGCTTAAAATTAATTAAAATTAAAGTTAATTTTTAACTTTTGTCTTAGAATTAATACAAAGTGTGTTTCCAAGGCAGAAAGTGGTAAGGGCTAGGCAACTGGAGTTAAATGATTTGCCCAGGATCACACAGCTAGGAAGTGTCTGAGGCCGGAGTTGATGTACCATCTCTGGCTTTCAATCCACTGTGCCTCTAGATACTATGGTTTCACTAGAAAATCAAGATAGTAGGGCAATCTAGACAGTTTTTATATACCTGGCAACATTAATAAATTAAGGCAGCTACATCTGCAAAGATGATCACCAGCTATAGGTAGAAGCCGTATACTGGTTCAGTATCTGCTGTCCCAGCTGAGCTGATAGAAGAACCATGCTGCCTGCAGATTTCCCTTTCTTGGCATTTTAGTAACAATAGCTAGAGCCACTCCTACGACAGTAGCACACCTAGATCTCTCTTCTCTCTAGGTTGTTGGGACATCACTCTCTCCTGGTTCTCTTCCTACCTTCTCAGTCTCTTTGCTAGATCCTTGTCCTACAGGGACTGTTCTGGACTAGGACCAATTCAGGTCAATCTGGAGATTCAGACTTTAGATTAGAAGGCAATGAGGTATTCCTGGATCAAAATAATCAATAAAAACAACTTTACTTAAGATGATTGAAAAGGATATGATTCAAATCAACCGTTGTTCTCTATCACCTCCATATTCACCTCATCCATGGCCACCCCTAGGTCAGAAAGGTGATCCCGTGAGACAATGGAAATTAAACTGAAGTTCCTAAAGCGACTTTTTAGAATTTGGACCTTTTATGCCTCAAGTGGCAAGAAAACCAAATTAATGATAATCTTTTTTTTAAACCCTTTCCTTCCATCTTATAATCAACACTGTGTATTTGGTTCCAAGGAAGAAGAATAGTAAGGGCTAGGCAAATGTGGTTAAGTGACTTGCCCAGAATCATACAGCTAAGAAGTAGCTGAGGTCAGATTTGAACCTAGAACCTCTTTGCCTCCAGGTCTGGCTCTGTATCCACTGAGCCACTTGATGCCCCCTAATTAGTGATAATCTGAAGGATAGATTCTTAACCTCCCTCTCTGCTGCAACAGTGAAAGGAAATCATTATACCTAAAGGGCTATAAAATTGTGCATATCCTTTGATTCAGTAATGCCACTACTGGGTCTGTATCCCAAAGAGATACTACAAAAGGGAAAAGGACCTACTCCTACAAAAATATTTATAGCAGCTCTTTTTGTGGTGGCAAAGAATTGGTAATTGAGGGAATATCCATTAACTGGAGAATGGCTGAACAAACTGGGGCACATATTGGTGATGGAATACTATTGTGCTATAAGAAATGATAAGCAAGATGATTTTAGAAAAATTTGGAAAGATCTGCAGGAACTAATGCAGGGCAAAATAAGCAGAAGTGGGAGAACACTGTACACAGTAACAGCAATATTGGATGATGATTATCTGTAAAAACTTGGCTATTCTCCGCAATGCACCGAATTGGGACAATTCTGAAAGACATGATGAGGAATGCTATCTGCCTCTGGAGAAAGGACTGTTGGAATTATCTTTCACATCACTGTATATATGGTTTTATTTTGGGATTTTGGCTATGTATGGGTGTGCTTTACAACAATGACCAACATGGAAGTGAGCTTTGCATGACAATAAAAAAATTTTTTAAAAAGGAATCATAGCAGCTTATATTAAACAGTTGCCACTTCTATCACAGATCCTCATCCCCTAAAAGCATTCTGTCTTTGGCTCATTTTATCTCCATTCATTGTGGTCTCTAGGAAATATGGCTATAGTTTGGATATAACTCATATCTAGGATTTTACAGATCAGCTAATCAATCAGCTATCAAGGAACATCTATCAGAGGAATTAGAAGTATATTTCAAATAAACATAATGTAATTTTTTAAAATTTTAAAATTAAAAAAAAATTTTTTAAGAATATTTTTCCATGATTCCATGATTCATGTTCTTTCCCATCTCCCCGTAGCCAACGTGTAATTCCACTGGGTTTTACATGTATCACATAATGTAATTTCTTAAGGGAAGCAGTAGCAGGTGGGACATCAGAAACGACTTGGGGGAAAGGAGCCCTAATTGCACTCAAGGTAGCAATGCTAATATTGGATAAATATAAATATACTGGTCTGCATTTAACCTCAAAGAAAATACAGGAAATATAAAGGGCTAGTAGTATCCCATAAGCAATTAATATAATTCTTTTTCTCTGGTAAGTTCTACCATTCCCCAAGGCCTATCTTGTCCCCCAGACTCATAGCATCAGTCTATATTTTAGATACTACCTGGAAGTAAAATGGAGATGGGGTTGTTAGAAAGGCAACTCCCTGGCATCATATTCCATTTTTAGGATCCTATTTAGAGGTCTCACTTTCACTGCAAAGATCAGTAGGGGCACAGAGTCTTATGATACCACTCTGAGAGCTTGAACTTTCCCTGGAAAGAAAATGAATGGGGATTGGTAATAGTGGAGAATGAGGGAGCAAAAGACTCTCATATCATGGTTTTAGTCCCTTGATGTCTTCCAACTCTAGAATGGGGCATCTTTTCTTGCCCATGAGGTATTGCCTAGGAACTCCCCCTTCTCTCAGCAAAGGGCTGAATTATAGAACTTGCAGTCTTATAATTCTCCTTTCTGATTCAAGGATAAAAGTCTCATGGGATTCTCATATGAGTCTACTCCAAAGCAGGCATAAGCTTCTAACGGGGGTAGCCCTACCCAGTAGGCTCCAGATCTGCTCTTAGCTCTTTTATTCTTTGGTTCTCTCTGAAAAGGGCAGCTCTGCAGTTGCCCCCCTCCCCTTTTTTTATAGGCCCTTACAAAAGGGTAGCTTTCTCCACAATAGTCAATTCATCCCCTAATATATTGAAAAGATACAATTAAAGTCCCAAACAAAGGCTCACCATCACTTAAGGTCATCAGGTCTGTCGGGAAGTCTCTTGATGTACCCTCTAAAAGAAGAACTCTAGAGGCTATGGAACTGCCCTAGGGCTGAGTTTCTCAGTTCTCTAACCAAGCACTCCTTTTCAGTGTTTCACTCACAAGCTGAAAGGACTCGGTTCCCCTTCTGGATATCTTGAATATTGGAGAATTTGAGGCAGTTGAAAATCTTAACTTTAATGAACTGTCTCAAAGATGACAGAATGATTACTATGCTGTAAGATGAGGGAGAGGAGATGCAGGGGAGAGACTGATGAATTGGAACTGTACCAAGGGATTCATTCCATTTCTTACTTCAGTGTACATTAGTGGAAATTGTGGAGATGTTACTTAAATTGAGAAGTATACTGAATTTAGAAAAACCCCCAAAGCATTCCATTTTCCTTAATTTCTGTCCCTAACTCTTGATTTGGATCTAAATTCCCTAAAATAATTTCAAGAAACCCTCTCCATGTATTAATCACGCCAGCTATCAAATACTTCTCTAGTAAATGAACCATCATCTATAATTTTTTTTGTCATGTAGACTGGAATTTTGATGATCTTTCTTGTGTTTGTCCTTTGTCTATTAATATTCTTCCATAGAAAAGTTGAGTTTCTTGCTACTTCTGTTTTTTTCTCATGTTATGAAAAAAGAAAACAATCCATGCAGTATTCTTGGGATAATAATAGCACTTTTATAGTGCTTTAGTATTTATGAAGCACTTGACAAAATTTATCTCATTGAAACTCACAACCACCCTGTGAGGTAAGTATTATTATCCTCATTTTACAAATGAGGAAACTGAGCTAAAAGATTACATGATTTGCCCAGGGCAACCCAGCTGGTAAGTGCTTGAGACAGGATTCAAATTTGATCTTACTCTAAACCTAATAGTCAATCCACCATGCCACCTTCCAACTTGATTTGTTTGTTTATTTTTCCTAAGAATTTAATGTGGGATGGTAAATCTTACATTTACATAAAATAAAATTCTCCTGGTTCTTTCTTGTCTAGGGATAGTTCTAGTAAGGGCAAGTAGGGCTCCTGAGGCTCTTCAATAGCCTGTCAATCTTTACCTGTGTTTTTCATATGGCCTTTTTTCCTTTTAAGAGCCTACATTTTGTTTATTATGCAGCAAAGTGGACCTTTGAACTTGACAGATAAGACTGAAACTGGCCCATCTGGAAGTTACTTGTTATGGGCAGGACTTAACGTAAACTGTTCCAGAGTATACACCCTCTACAGGTATATTTATTGAGCACCTTTATACACTGGCTACATTGCTGAATAGATACACTAAATCAAATTGTTATACATTGTCAGAATTCAAATGTACCAGGGGAGTTCACTATTTAAAAAAATCTTATAATTCTTGTGTTACTCTTTTCTTTAAAGCATTATAAGAGGGGAAATTTTATATATATATTTAAGGTGTGGTCGCCAGGAATCAATCAGATCTAGATTGATTCCATAATTAAAATAGACCCAAATCAGGATGGCTTTTATGGAAGTTTATTTACAATTAGGAAGATTGAAGGTAGGGAAAGAGAAAGAGAAAAATTTGGGTCTGGACTGGGTGAGAGTTAAGAGATTAATTAAACTAAGCTACTAGCTACAAGGATTTAGCAATTAGAGAGGCAAAGAAGCCTCCTTGAGGTAGAGACTCTAGAAATGCCAAGGTAGGTGAAAGGAAGTCAGCCTAACTTACCCATGTGACAATTCAGAGTGGAAGCAGCCTGAGGTCTCAGCAGAGATCCTTCAGCACCAAGTTCAAAGTGTGAACTGCCTCAACAGGAAGTTACCATCATATTTGAAGGACAGCAGCTTTCATCACTTCCTGGAGGTCCACCTCTAATTCAAGTGGACAAATGGCAACCTCAACACTGTTTTGGATTGCCCAAAGGGCAGTCCCTTGTTCTTGATTTGTTACTTATTGTCACGTATGGGTAACTCATCTCCCCTCCCCACTAAGGGAGGTGGGGAATGACATTATCTCTGGTGGCAAATGATAAATTCCTTAGGTTTACTCATCTTTGAACACCTAGTGCCTAGCCTAGTTCCACAAATATATTATTCATTTGGGGGCAGCTAGATGCCTCAGTGGATTGAGAGACTGTCGGCCAAGAGACAGGAGGTCCTGGGTTCAAATCTGACCTCAGATACCTCCTAGTTGTGTCATCCTGGGCAAGTCACTTAACCCCTCCCTTGCCTAATCCTTACCACTCTTCTGTTTTGCAACCAATACACAGTATTGATTCTAAGATAAGGTAAGAGTTTAATTCAAATTGGCATTATTCATTTAATATGTGTTTATAGAGCTGAATTGAATGAAACATTTTGTAAAAGAAATACTGTTGGTAAACTGAATAATCATCCTCCATGTTTTTTTTTTTTTCAGTCCTTACCTTTTGTCTTAGAACCAATACTGTGTATTCGATCCAAGGCAGAAGAGAGTGGTAAGGATTAGACAAAGCAGTAGGGACTAAGTGATTTGTCCAAAGTCACACAGTTTTTATGTTTTTTAATCTCTGTTGTTGCTCATTCTTTTCTGTTGTGTCCAACTCTTTATAGCACATTGACAATGATACCGGAGTAGTTTGCCTTTTTATTCTCCAGCTATTTTACAGATGAGGAAATTGAGGTAAACAGGATTAAGTGACTTGCCTATGATCACACAGCTAGGAAGTATCTGAGGCCAGATTTGAACTCAGGGAGATGAGTTTTCCTGACTTCAGGGCTAGCACTCTATCCACTGTACCACCTAGCTGCTCCCTTCTATAGCTCATCTTTTTATTGAAAGTCCTATGGCCATTTCCCAGACCTCATCCTCCTATATTCTCTCTGCAACTTTTGACAACATTAACCAAATCCTCCTCTTGGATGATCTCTCCTCCCTCGAATTCCAACCCTCCATTGTCTCTTGATTCTCCTCCAACTTGTCTAGCTACTCCTTAGTCACCTTTGCTGAATCATTATAAATTTCCCATCAAGGCTCTACCCATTTCTTTGCCTGGCTGTCAATCCACTGAGCCACCTAACTGTCCCTGGTAGTGGATTTTTTAATTTGGGAGATGAGGATGGAGACCACTCCAGGTTTGGTCAAACAGCCAGTGAAAATGAGGATCCAGGAGATGGAGGGTCTTCTGTCAGGAAGGTCAAGAGCAAAGTAGAAGATTGGAGACATAGGAAGGAGCTAGTTGGTGAAAGGCTTTAAAAGCCAAACAAAGCATTTTATATTTTATTCTGGAGGGAACAGGGAACCATGACATTTATGGAATGAGGGTCAGGGCTGGGGAGAGGTTGACATGACCTGATGTGAGCTTTAGAAAGATCAGTTTCCCATCTGATTGGAAAGATGGACTGGAGACTTGGGACAGAGACCAACCAGAAGACTACTAAAATACTCTAGATATGAGGTAATAAAAGAACCTGCTCAAGGGGTCCGAGGAGAGAATGGGGCATGCATAAGAAATGTTATGAATCTATAGGATTTGCCAACTAATTAGCTATGTGGAGGTAAGAGGGAGGAGAGAATGATGACACCTAGATTGTGAGCCTGCATGATGGGGAGATTAGTTGTATCCTTAACAATATGAGAGAAGTTAGGAAGAGGGCAAAATTTAGGAGAAAGGTAATAAATATATTCGTATTCAATTCTATCCTGTTAGATTGTCTGACATTCTAGCCTGTCGATATCTTTTAAATCTTTTAAATTCTTAGAATCAATACTATGTGTTGGTTCCAAGGCAGTAAGGGCTAGGTAATGGGGATTAAGTGATTTGCCCAGAGTCACAAAGCTAGGGAGTGTCTGAGGCTAGATTTGAACCTAGGACTTCCCATCTCTAGGCCTGGCTCTCAATCTACTGAGCCACCCAGCTGCCCCATGAATATCTTTTTGAATCCTCTCTCTGTCATCATAGAGTGTGTTAACAATTAGTGGGGGGAAGGAGGGGGAGGGCAGCTGGGTAGCTCAGTGGATTGACAGTCAGACCTAGAGATGGGAGGTCCTAGGTTCAAATCTGACCTCAGACACTTCCCAGCTGTGTGACCCTGGGCAAGTCACTTAACCTCCATTGCCTAAAAAAACAAAAACAAAAACAAAAAAACAATTAGTATAAGAAACTTATAGTTACTATGGGAAATTAGGTTCCAGAGAATGGGGTGCCATAGTATGATCCTCTTCTACATAGGGTATTGTAAAATCCACAAGTATAATAGGGTTCTGGGAAAGATTTAAATACAATAATGTGGAACTAATCTCTTTCCTCATGACATTTAAACCCTTTCCCACTTTTCTGTGTTCTCTGAAGTAATGTGCAATTTATCACAATCATCCTGGTAAAAATATTTTACATAAAATGGATACAAAACAAAGTGGAACCAGGAAAATTATAAACCCAATGACTGCAACATTGTAAATGGGAAGAAACAAATGAAACTGAATATCGAGTTATTATGATGACCAAGCTTGGTCTTAAAGTAATAACAAATTGAACTTCTCTCCTTTATTTGCAGAAGTACTGGATTAATCCCGCAGAACATTACATATATTGTCATATTTGACTGTTAGTTTTATTGAAGTGATTTTATTTTTTTATTCTTTTTTTAAAAACCTTTGCCTTCTGTTTTAGATATAACACTGCATAATTGGTTCCAAGGTAGAAGAGCAGTAAGGGTTAGGCAAAGGGGGTTAAGTAACTTGCCCAGGGGCCAGGTTTGAACCCAAATCCCCCCCCTCCCTCCCACCTCTTCAGACCTAGCTTTCAATCTACTGAGCCACCTAGTTTCCTCCTCTTTTATTTTATTCTATTTATTTATATAAAATATTACATACTTTTATTTTTATTTATTTATTCTTTATTATAGAAGATAATTTGTCTGGAAAGGGGAAGGAAGGGGACATAGATATTTCATACATATGAAAATAAAATCAATGTAAATATAAAAAATGTAAATGTAAAAAACCAAAAATATCAATAAAAATTTAAAAAATATTTTTGTACTCTAATTCATCAGTTGTTTGAAAAATGTTGTATTAGAGCTAAATCAAGGAAAACACTGATATACTAAGAGATCACATTACACTGTTTATTATAAAGGTAGTATGCAAGTTAAGAACATAGCCTATATTTGCCAAAGAGTGAGCCCACTTCCTCCTCATCCCCATTCTCTACTCCCTCACCCTTAGCATCTAGTGTTTCTGGATGCTGGAAAACAAAAGCACAGATATCTGTAAAGTGTTCCCCAAAAGGGAAATAGTTAAACACGATTCAGGATTGATGATCCCAGCTGACGAGGACTCCAGGAATGACTGCAGGGACAATCTACTTATATATGCATTAGCAAGAAGCGAAACAACAAATTGGGAAAAAATCTTTATAACAAAAAACTCTGACAGGGGTCTAATTACTCAAACATACAAGGAGTTAAAACAATTGTATAAAAAAAATCAAGCCATTCCCCAATTGAAAAATGGGCAAGAGACATGAATAGGCAATTTTCAGATAAAGAAATCAAAACTATCAATAAGCACATGAGAAAGTGTTCTAAATCTCTAATAATTAGAGAAATGCAAATCAAAATCACTCTGAGGTATCACCTCACACCTAGCAGATTGGCTAAAATGAAAGAAGAGGAGAGAAATGAATGTTGGAGCAAAACTGGGACATTAATGCATTGCTGGTGGAGTTGTGAACTGATCCAACCATTCTGGCTGACAATTTGGAACTATGCTCAAAGGACTATAAAAGAATGCCTGCCCTTTGATTCAGCCATACCATTGTTGGGTTTGTATCCCAAAGAGATCATACATAAACAGACTTGTATGAAAATATTCATAGCTGTGCTTTTTGTGGTGGCAAAAAACTAGAAAAGGAGGGTATGTCCTTCAATTGGGGAATGGCTGAACAAATTGTGGTATATGCTGGTGATGGAATACTATTGTGCTCAAAGGAATAATAAACTGGAGGAATTCCATGTGAACTGGAAAGACCTCCAGGAATTGATGCAGAGTGAAAAGAGCAGAGCCAGAAGAACATTGTACACAAAGACTGATATACTATGGTAAAATCGAATGTAATGGACTTCTGTACTAGCAGCAATGCAATGACCCAGGACAATTCTGAGGGACTTATAGAAAAGAATGCTACCCACATTCAGAGGAAGAACTACAGGAGTGGAAACAGAAGAAAAACAACTGCTTGAACACATGAGTTGAGGTGGACATGATTGGGGATGTAGACTTGAAACTACCACATCAATGCAACTATCAACAATTTGGAAATAGGTCTTAATCAATGACACATGATAAAATCAGTGGAAATGCACATTGGCCATGGGGGGAGGAGGAGCTGGGGAGGAGGAGTGAAGGGGAAAGTAAGAGCATGAATTATGTAACCATGTTAACTTTTCCAAAAAATAAATATTAATAAATGTTTAAAAAATAAAAAAATAAATGCATTAGCAGCATGACTCAATTCAAATCCCATATGTTTCTAGATTATATACAAGTGAAGAGAATACCAACATTGATGATCTAATAGATCCATCAAAATATGAAATGATGAGCACTGATAGATCTTGAAATGCTTTCTTAATACAGAAATATTAATTTAATTAATTTGCTTAGAATACCTTTAAAATTGTTCATTTTATTACATTCCGATTCTCAAAAAAAAATTAAATTAATCCATATATAAGAAGCAGCATAGCATAGTAGATAGAGAGAAGGTCTAGGATGACAAAGACATTAGTTCAAGTCCTGTCTCCTTTAACATTTACTGGATTTTATTTGGGCAAGGCATTAACTGCTCAGTGCCCCCAAGTCACAGAAAAGATGTCATTCTACCTTGGTGTAAGAAGTTCTTCACATTCTTTTTATTGATTAAGAAAATTTTTCCATGGTTACATGATTCATGTTCTTTCTCTCTCCACCTCCCACCCCCTTCCCATAGCCAACACGCAATTCCACTGGGTTTTACATGTGTCATTGATCAAGACCTATTTTCATAGAATTGATCATTTAGAGTCTACATCCCCAATCACATCCCTATCAACCCTTCTGATCAAGCAGAAGAAGTTCTTCCCAGGGAGCTCACTACATGGTTGAAATCACAAGTCTTTTCCAAAAAGAAAATCCAGGTGATATGTTCCATATGATAACCTGATATTAAGGGGAGCTTTTGATTAATCTCAATACTCTAATTGCCACTTGTGTAAGGTAGCATTCCTCCTTTTGTTATGATGAAATAGTGTGAGCATTTAACAGATACTCTTTTATTCATCCCTTCATTCAATTACTCTATCAGCCTGAAGATAAGCTACCCATTTTCCCCATATCTCAACTGTGTAGAATCTGAGCATGTCTTATTGTGCAATTATTGTCGTTTGTTATTCTCTTTCAGAAGAGGACCAATGACATCACTAGAGTGATGTCTTAACTTGCCTGTGAATTGGATTTAAATGAGACAGAGATGCACAATGTTGTCAGCCTTATTCTCTCTTTCAGAATCATAAAAGTCCAGTCTCAGGACAAAAGTCAGACAATGGCTAAGGATGCATTGGATAACCTTCGTCGTCTGACCAAGCTCTAAGTTCTCCACAGCATCTGCTTCTGCCACCCTCATGGCCCCTAGAATAAATTGCTCTCATCTCCCCATTCCAAAAAAGTCTTCACATGCTTGGAGTAGACATTCCCATAACTCAATGAGTTGAGTCCTTTCACTTCAACCTATCTGCCACAATGAGATGATTTTACCAGGGTGTGACTACTATACATGCTATAGCTTCTTGGAGCCACAGGTGAGAGTTAGGTGAGGTGGATACCAAAGGTGGATGAGCAGCCCTGAAAAGGACTTGGCAAGCTGTCACACCAGAGGGACAAGTAAACCCAATTGTGCAATTAGCATCAGTGAAGAATAGTCATGATGACATATTTTGGGAAGGTTAACAATGGAACTGACAAAAACAAAGAGAGGATTGGTGAGGAAAAAGAGAATAATTTGTCTGTATACAATCCAAAAAAATACAAAAGAAAACCCTCACAGAAAGAAAAATTATATAGTGATTTTATGTAATTAATTTTCAACATGTAGCTACATATTTTCTTTTCTTCCTTAAAAAAAACAACCTTTACCTTCTGTCTTAGAATCAGTATTGTGTATTGGTTTCAAAGCAGAAGAGTGGTAAGAGGCAAAGTGGGTTAAGTGACTTGTGCAAGGTTATACAGCTAGGCTTTTGTTTCTTTTTAAAGTGATCTAATTTTAAGGGTGCAGACTATATTTTAGGTATGCCCTATGTTTAGACCAATAAAGGCATTTTCTCAAAAAAAGGTAAATTTACTACTGGTGAAAGCACCATTAGGGTTGAGGGCCCTGGGGGGCTGGGTTTGATTGAGTTTCCTGGTATTATATGGCCTGGAGCCAGGAAAAAACCAATGTGGTATACTAGAGAGTGTAGTCCTATACAAGCTTACTGGAAAGGTTATAAAGGAAGTACTATGGCAATGATATGTCTTTTTCCATGCAAGTAATAAAAGCTACAACACTGAATGGGTTTAAGATTTTGCAAAGTGCTTTTTGTTGCATGATCTCAGCTGAGTGTCATAAAAAATTTTGTGACATGTGTACTATAGATTTTATCCTCATTTTACATATGTAGAAACTATGGCTCAGAAAGATTTAGTAACTTGCTTATGGTTACCCGTCTTGGGCCAGAAACAGGATTCATATCTGGGTCTTCCTAACTCTAAGTCCAATACTCTCTCTCCCTTGATCATGCTACTTCCATGCTAGTAGAGACATGGAAAAATTATAGAATCACAATAATAAAGTATTAAAATTAAATGGTTGGACAGTAGAAGCTGTTCAGAAAGTTGAAAAAATTAAGGTTAGTCTAGAATAGAGTCAGCTGTTTTATTATACAGAGAAAGGTCCTACAAAGGTTAATACAGGGCAGGACATGTTTCCCTCTCCTTTGACTAGCTGAGGGAAAGCATTCTACCTTCTAACAGTCCAGGAGGATAGATTCATCACACCTCTATTGTTGCTGTTCAGTCATGTCAGACTCTTCTGTGCCTTATTTTCTACCAAATCCATCCCTCCTTCTCTTGTCTTCTTCCCCTCTTCTTTTCATGTAGGGTAAGATAGATTTCTATACCCAACCAATTATGTATATTCTTCCCTCATTGAGCCAAGTCTGATGAGAGTAAGGTTCATGTGCTCCCTTCCCTGCCTCCCTCATCTTCCCCTGCACTGTAAAAACTCTTTCATGTCTCTTTGATGTGATAATTTATCCCATCCTGTTTTTCCTTTCCCCCTTCTCCCAAAGAATTCCTCTTTCTCATCCTTTAATTTAATTTTTTTAAATGTCATCCCATCTTTTTCATCTCACAACCTTACTCTCTATATATACCCCTAATCACCCTCATAATGTAATTCCCTTAGGAGCTACAAGAATCGTCTTCCCATGTACATATGTACATATTGAACTTTATTGAATGTAGTTTGATTTCTTATTCCTTTTTACCTTTTTATACTCCTTTTTCTCAATCCAGCTTCTCTACTTCTTATCTCTAAACTAATATAACAAGACTTAATTTCCAATGTCATCCTTATAGTGTTTGAGAGTGAGATTTTCCATTCTGCTCTGGTCTTTTCATCAAGAATGTTTGAAAGTCCTTTATTTCATTGAATACCCATTTCCTCCCCTGAAGAACTATGCTGTTTTGATGGGTAACTTATTCTTGAAGTCCTCATTCCTTTGCCCTCTGGAATATCACATTCCAGGCCCTCTGATCCTTTAATGTAGATGCTAAATCTTGTGTTATTATAACTGTAGCTCCACAATATTTGAATTGCTGCTTTTTGGCTGCTTGCAACATTTCCTCCTTGACCTGAGAGTTCTAGAATTTGGCTATAATATTCCTGGAAATTATTTTGGAATCTCTTTCAGGAGGTGAATGGGGGATTCTTTTGATTTATATTTTATCCTTTGTTTCTAGGATATCAGGGTAGTTTTCTTTGATAATTTCTTGAAAGATGATATCTAAGCTCTTTTAAAAAAAATCATGGCTTTCAGATAGTCCAATAATTGTTAGATTATCTTTCCTAGATTTATTTTCTACCTCAGTGGTTTTTCCAATGAGATTTCACATTTTTCTTCTATTTTTTCATTCTTTTGACTTTGTTTTTTTTATGTCTCCTGGAGTCATTAGCTTCCACTTGCTCAATCCTAGTTTTTAAGATATGATTTTCTTGAGTGAGCTTTCATGCCTCCTTTTGCATTTGGCCAATTCTATTTTGTAAAGTTTTCCTCCCTCATTGATTTTTTTTGTACCTTTTCCCATATGGCCAATTCTGCCTTTTAGAAAGTTCTCTTTAGTGTATTTTTGTATATTTTTTTCCATTTGTCCAATTCTGCTTTTTAAGAAGTTCTCTTCTTTGGATTTTTGTGTCTCTTTTACCAATTGGCCTATTCTGTTTTTTAAAGTATTAATTTCCATGTTTTTTGTGTGTGTGTGTCTCCTTTACCAGACTGTTGACTTTTTTTTACAAGTTTTTCCTGCATCACTCTTGTTTCTTTTCCCAATTTTCTTCTAATTCTTTTATTTGATTTTTAAAATCCTTTTTGAGCAGCTCCATTAATTCTTTTTGGACTTAGAAGCAATTTATTTTTTTCTCAGAAGTTCTGGATGTAGCAATATTGACTTTGTTGTCTTCTTCTGAGTTTGTAGTTTGGTCTTCTCTGTCACCAAAATAACTTGCTATTTTGCGTTTCTTTTGTTTGTTTGCTTATTTTCTAGCCTTTTCCTTTTCTTTTAACTTAAAAAAAAACTGTTAAAATTGTTCTCTGTAACCATGGTGAGAAAGAAGCAGTGTTTCAAGCTTCAGATTCTTTGTGCAGCTGCCTTCAGAGCTGGCTCTGGGGACCTAACTACTTTCTGTTCTTCCAAGGAAGTGTGATTGATATCAGTAGAGGTATGTTTAATACTCTCCTGACCTGTGCTCTGGGCTGTGAGTAAACACAAGTGCTCTTTTCTGCCTTGGAACTATGACCAGGGTCCCCTCTTCTCCTGTTGCCACAAGTCCCAGTGTGTGCCAGTGCTCCTCCTTATCCTGAGACCTTAACCCAGAACTAGGACCTGGATCTGGGTACAAGTAACACAATAGGAGTCTTGCACCAAGAGCCGGCGAAGGGACCCTGTAATCTCCTTCTGAGCAGTTGTCAGATCTCCCTTACTGCCTGTGGCTTAGAGCCCCAGAAGCCTTTGCTCCTGATTGAGTCAACCACCCCTAAGGCCTTTTGTCAAGGTAGAATCTGACTTGGTACATTGCTTTGAGCTCTACTTCTATCCCAGTGCAATAGACCTTTTGTGTTGGCCCTCTAAGTTGTTTTAGGCTGAAAAACTATTTTGCCTCATCTTTTTGTGGGTTTTGCTGCTCCAGAATTCATTCTGAGGCATTATATCATCATTTTCTGGAAGAGATTAGGTGGGTCTATATACCTTCCCTGCCATCTTGGCTCTACCTCTTTATATTACAGATTTTAAGTTGGAGTCTAAGGCAGCTAGATGGCACAATGGATAGAGTATCCAGGTCGAAAATCATCCAGACTCTTCTCCCTGATTTTAAATCTGGAATCAGGTACTTATTAGCTGTGTGAACATGGACAAATCACTTAATCCTCTTTGCCTCAGCTTTCTCATCTGTAAAATGAGTTGGAGAAAGAAATGGCAAACCATCCCAAAATCTCTGCCTCAAATTCTCTAAATGGGGTCAGGAAGAGTCAGGTATGACTGAGCAACAACCTGGATTCCACTTGTTTCCCTGGGGTCCATGGGCAGGTTTCAGGGAGTTCGTAAACTTGAATAGGGGAAAAAAACCCCAAACCTTTATTTTCACTAATCTCTAAGTGAAATGTGTTCTTTTATTCAATTGTGAATCTTAGGTAACAAGCCATTATTCTGAGGTGTCCATAGGCTTTAACAGACTTCTGAAAGGGTCTAAGATACCACAAAAAGGTTAAGAAATGCCATAGATTATCTCCTGATAGCACTTTTGTCTATCAATCAATAAACATTTGTTAACTACCAGGCATGGTACCAAAAGCTGGGGATATAAACATAAATAAAAAGCAAGGATAGGTCCTGAAAGAGCTTACAATCTAATGGGACAAGATTATACACAAAAAGAAGCTAAAAGGGGGAAGGGGTGGGGGAGAGGATGCAAATTGCCCATATTGGGGTATTCTGGAGAGTTCCAAAGAAATCCCAAAAGAGTGCAGTTGGTGGAAAACAGGGAGAAAAACCATGCTGACCCAGCACTCTGGGCCTTTTAATGAGAAAGACAAAGCTTTTTTGTCCATTGTGTGAAGCTTTCTTTTTTCCATAGTGGAACTCTTTTAAGTTCCTAACTGTTTAATTAGTAACTAGAGATGTAACTGTGTACTGAATTGGTGCCATGCTTATTTCAATTAAGATAGTAGTGAGGAGTGTAAAGACAAATAAGAATACTAGAACTAAAAGCTAATCATTAGCCACATATTAGGGTTATAAAATTGCTGAATTCTCATACGTGAGTCAGGGACCTTGATCTGTTCGGAGTATGTCTGATTTGCCAACAAAATAGAACCTCGTTGTTAGCTGAGGGGATCCCCATCAATCAGGGAACGACTAATCAAGTTGTGTCATATAATTGTGGATGGAATACTACTACACTATAAGAAATGATGAGCAGATTAATTTTAAAAAATGGAAAGGCCTACATAAAATTATGAGAAGGAAACAGAGCCAAGAGAACATTTTATACAGCAACAGAAATATTGTTTGAAGAATGATCTGTACATTTCCCTTCAGAGAAAGAACTGATAGATAGAAACAAGCAAGACATAATTTTATACATACATATGTCTTTCTGTCAAATAGTGACTTCTCTAGTATGGAGAGGAAAGGAGAGAGGAAGGGAGGGGATTACCTGGGAATTTTACTGTGACAATTAAATAAATTAAAAAAAATTTTCCACACTTAAACCCCTGCCTGATCTGAATGGAAGAAGCTGGTGGTGCCACTGGATTTTCCAGGGGAAGTTGAGATGGTCCATAAGGTGGTGTGTTTTGATATGGGGGAAATATGGCAGTAGGCATTGGCAGACTGAAGAAGAGGAAGGCTCATGAACTAAAGAATGACAGTAGCTACTTGTGGTCAAAGGTGCCTTTTAGAGTGGAGTCTGATAAGTCTTACTATATAAATATCAAATATTGACTCAAAAGAAGTTAAAGAAAAGGTCATTGTTAGTGTAGAATCCAGAATTGGATTTTTTATAAGGGTAAGAAATTCTGAAATATAGTTTTATAATTTTTAAATGAAGGTCAGCAGAGTCCTGGGTGTCAAAATCAAATAGCTAAAAGGATCTTGGAGATAATCTGCTAGAAATGAGGAAACGGAAGCCCAGAGAAACTAAATGACTTGTCCAAAATCACACAGTTACTTTAAAGCAGATTTTTTAAAACTTATAAACTGCTGGGTGGTAGAGTAGAGAGGGAGGAAGACCTAAGTTAAAATCTAGCCTCAGACATTTATTAGTTATGTGATCATGGGCAAATTACTAATCTAACTCCTATTTCTAGTCTCAGTTTCCTAAACTATATAATGGGGATCATAATAGCAGGATATTAAGAAACTGAGGACTTTTAAAATATATTGTTTCTTAAAATATTCATGTGTTTTAATTTGTCATGTTTTTTGAAAGACCCATGATCACATTTCTTTTTGTGAATCCCTTTTTCAAGGTTGTTAGCTTTGGCTTGTCTAGAATTCATGTGTTTTCTTAATGTTGTTACCTTTTGCTTTTGTTCTACCAAATTTTCTTCCATTTGGCATTTTTTTGTCCCAAATCTATTATATTCTCCACTTCTGCTTCTGTCTCTCTCATATTTCTACTTCTTTAGAGAAGATTCTTGCCTCCTCCATTGATGCAAAGACTTTGGGCTGCTTTAAGTGACCTCAGATGCCTTGAGTTAGAGGATATGAGGACTGGTTTGGGCCAAGGTCCCTTCCCAAAATAAATTTCAGGAGGAAAAGGACTGGCTCCATATATGTTTCCAGCCCTCTTTCCCTTTTGCTTGATGTTCTGTTCCCTTCTAGAACATGGCTCTGAGGTTCATGCTCAGGATGTTTTCTGTCCTCTCCAAGTCTCCCATCCCACCTCCTTCTCGTCCAGTTGTTGGGCAATAGCATCTTTCATTTCTTGAAGGTTGGAGGTGATGGGCCATTTTGTGCAGAGTCAAAGCCTAGGGGTAGGGAGAGGGTTGAGTTATAAACCCAGAAACTTGCTTGTGCCCATTGCAGTGAACCTGTAGAGTTGATTAAAGTTGGAATCTTGAACGAGATCTCCAAGTATTAAAGTTTTCTGTCATTGATTGATGAGGTTTCTACCTTCTGTGAGGATTCTTTCTTATGAATTCAGCAGTGATTTCTCTCTGTCTTTTAATTCCTACCTTTGACTTTTTCTGAGGTTTGGAGAAGTTCGTAGAAAATAACTGTCCAGACATCTTGCTGATTATGTGACCACCAAGTTACTAATTGTAAAGAGTTAGGATACAGTACAATATACTTAATATTTAAAATATTCTTGTCATATTTTCAACAGTCTTTGATTTAGAGGGCACTTTAGGATCTATTACCTCATCCTCTGGATAAGCTGCCAAAGAGCCATTAAGGGATTTGTGTGATGAAACAAATTTCTTTAAGTGATAACATCTTGGAAGAGGAGCAACACAAGGAAACAATGAAACTAAGGACATCACAAATTTAGATTAGGAATCAAAGCCAATGGACTCAGAAAGAGTTAAAAACTTTTGAAAGAGGCCCTGGAATGCTTTTTGAGCTAATATAATAATGAGGGTAATCACATGTTTATTAAAGCTGCCTTTGGTTTGATTGATAACCTACATCAGAGTAGTTTAACAAACCCTTATTGAGTGCCTCCTAAGTACATAGCCCTGTACCAGGCACTGTGGGAGAAATAAAGGGAAAGACTTTCTTCCTACCCTTCAAGAAAGGAGCTGAGGGGAAGAGGCATGGTGTGAATAAGGGGCGATTCAGTAGTAAGTGGGTCAGCTGAGTTTGGACTGAAAAATGACTAGCCTAATTGAACAAGAAGAAAATAGCTAAAACAAAGGAAACACATGGATCTGTCTGGCTCCACCATCCATATGTGGAAATTCAAGAGTTTTTCAAGCTCTAAAAATGAAATACTGCAGTGTTAGTACTTGGAAGTCCACAGGCCATGGTCAACTTATAAGATAATAGATTGAGCAGTCATCTGATCCAACTGTCTCACTCTATAAAGAAGAAAATTGAGGCCCAAAGGTGAAGTGAGTTTCCCATGGTCACATAGTCTCTTAGCTTCTATTTCTTACAGTATAATATTCATGTATTTTGATTTGTCATATTCTTTTGGATGACTGATTATCTCAGTTCTTTTTGTGAATCCTATCTTCAAGGTTTTTAGCTTTGGCTTATATAGAATTAATGTTTTTGCCTTTTGTTTCTGTTCCACAGAATTCTCTATTTAGCATTTTTGTGTTCCAAGCCCATGTTATAATCTCTCTCTCTCTCTCTCTCTCTCTCTCTCTCTCTCTCTCTCTCTCTCTCTCTCTCTCTCTCTCTCTCTCTCTCTCTCTCTCCTATTTCTTTAGAGAAGATTCTTATTCCATTCACTGATTTAAAGACTTCACAGACTGGGATGCTTAGTGCCCTCTGTCTCCTTAAGTTAGAGAATATGAAAACTGGTTTTGTAGATATTTAATGGTTTTCAGTTAATGATTACTTCCCAGTTTGGGTATTTTTGATCAAACTACATTTACCCTCATATTTTAGCAAATGTATATTATTTTTAGGTTGAGTGTCTAGCTAAAAAAGTAGTTTAATATGTCTCCTAAGTATTTAATCCTCTTTTCTGAATCCAGTTTGACTTACAACTGATGATATGGCTTATTGAAATGTCAGCCAAATGATGATGATGATGGTGATGCAACAAAGATAATTCTTCTTTCTAATTGCTTGAAATCCAGAGAGAAAACTTTTAGTTTTCTAATTCTGAAAAGAACTCTGGTGCATCTGAAAATGTCAAATGTTGATTCAAACATCTGCTTTCACCTTAACTATTCTTACATGACTTAACATTTTCATCTCTCTGAACATCAGACTATCATAAATTTAGAGCTGGATCTTTGAGCTCATCGAATTCCAGTCCAACTCCCTTCATTTTACAGATGAGGAAACTGAGGCCAACTTTCAGGTTGGCCACAGACTCTGGGAAATATTCCTTCTTTTCCTTTTCTCTTTCCTTTCTTTTTCCCTTCCATTATTTTCTTCTTGCTTTGGTTACGACTCAACTAGGTTGCCATTGCTTAAATTATCTTAATAGAAATTTGTCAGGAATGTGTTTCATCATGCAGGCCATTTAATGGCTTTCGGGCAGTTTTTCTGGATTTCACGAATGGGTAGGGTACTATTTTCCAAGATGGCTGAGATATGGCAGAATGAAACGCAGAAATTATAAAATACAGTCACTTCTGGTCACTGAGTAATTAGATTATCCTGTTTGTAAAGCTATTCTTCTGGAACTGTTTTGTTCCCTACCCCCCCCCCCCCAACTTTAGATCACACATGTGATTGGTAGTCTTTCTTTAAAGAAACAAAAATCCAAAGGCTGAACTCAACTAAGATTCTTTATGCCTAAAGGCTTCGAAATCAGCATGTGTGGCGTTTTCACTTAGTCAGAGTAATTGTTGAAGGTTGATTTGATTTCCGTCCCTTTGGAAATCAAGCATGCCTTCCATATTTAAGGAAGCCTTTAAAGTCAAGGGAATTTAGCACACAGGGTACAGGAAGGCCTGGCTGTGCTTGCAGGATAAGAAGCAAGGCATCTTATTGAGTATATGTATGTGTGAACTATATGTTTCTATATATACACATATGTGTGCCCATATGGATGTGCTTGTGTTTGTGTGTGCTAGTGTTCATGTTTGAAAATGGATATTTATTTCTCCTCTGTGATCTTACTGCAGTGCTGTCAAACAGTTGAGACATCATCCTGTTTATTTCCTTGCTTGAAAATGATGAATCTGGAATTATGCATGCTCTAATTTTTCCTTTTGTTGAGATTCTCTTCTTGGGTGAGTCTTACACATGGAGACTTCAAGGAGTCTCAGTTATAGAAAATCTACTGGAGGACAAAGGTTTAGCCTCTGGCTCTGGAAAGACAAAGATCTCTTGTCTCCTCTGTGAAGAGTCTTTTTTTCCATTAGGGAACTCTTTTAAGTTTTTGAATTGCTTAATTAGTAACGGGAGACATAACTGTGTTCCAACCCAGGACCATACTTACACTTATAAGACAGTAGTAAGGTAAAGAGTAGAAGAGTCAACAATAATAATCATGATCAAAAGCTTATCATTATTAGCCAAATATCAGGGCATATTCCCACACTGTCTATGTACTATTAATATGTCAGACTGGCCAATACTATGCAAGTCCTTTGTTAGCTATATGTGAAAAAAAGAGCTCCTTCACTATTAAACTCTGCCCCACTGGAATGGAAGAAGCTGGGGATGCTACCTGATTTTCTACAGAAGTGAGAGGATGTGAGACCATTCTGCCAACAGTATGGGAGTATTGACTTGAGCTTTTTTTTTTTTTTAAACCTTTACCTTCTCTCTTAGTATTAATTCCAAGGCAGAAGAGTGGTAAGAGGTAGTGTAATAGTCCCTTCATTACTAACCTGTTTTTTCAGTAGGCAGTTGGGGTTAAATGACTTGCTTAGGGTCACACAGTTAGAAATGTCTGAGGCCATATTTGACTCCAAGACTTCCTATCTCTCTAGGTCTGGTTCTTTATCCACTGAACCATCTAGCTGCTCCTGATTTGAGCTTTTAAGAGAAGGATTGGCATAGGTAGTGGGAGGGTGAGAAAAAGAAAGGCTGGTGTGCTCAAAAAAGAAAGGGCATGGGGGGCTGCTGGGTAGCTCAGTGGATTGAGAGCCAGGCCTAGAGACAGGAGGTCCTAGGTTCAAATCCGGCCTCAGACACTTCCCAGCTATGTGACCCTGGGCAAGTCACTTGACCTTACCACTCTTCCACCTAGGAGCCAATACACAGAAGTTAAGGGTTTAAATAAACAAACAAATAAATAATACAAAAAAAAAAAAGGGCAGTAGTTATAATGTCCAGGCTGCCTTATTGAGCAGAGACTTACAAAATAAGTATTTAAACATCAAATTTTAACTGAAAAGAATTTAAAGAAAAGGCCATTGTTATCTCTGGACCTGGGAAGTAGCATTTTTATGAATAGGAAATCTTCAAATGTATTTCAATAGGTTTAAAAATGAAGGCAAACAGAGTTCGTGGGATCAGTATCATAGAGCTAAAAGTCAGTCAATAAACATTTACTAAATGACTGCATATCAGACACTGTGTGTGACCTTGGATTTTGGATTTGGAGACAGAAGATTTCAGTTTTAATTCTTGCTTTTCCACTTACTACCTGTGTGACCATGGGCAAGTCATTGACCAGATTTGAGACTTGGTTCCCTCAATTGTAAAATGAAAGAGTTGGGCTGGAGTTCATTTCTAAACCAATGAATTCTATGATCCCCTAAAGATGAGAAAACTGAGCCCCAGAGACGCTAAATGATTTGTATAAAATCATATTATAGATTCATCATTTTGACTTTTGATTGAGGACCATAAGATCTTCAAGCATCTATTAGCATAGTGTAAATAACTCCAGTTAGAGAGTGTACAAAGGCAGATAGGTGATGCAGTGGATAGAGCATTGGGCTTGGAATCAGGAAGATTAGCCTTCATGATTTCAAATCTGACCTCAGACACTCACTAGCTGTATGACACTGGACAAGTCACTTACCCTGTTTGCTTCAGTTTTCTCATCTTTAAGATGAGCTGGGGATGGAAATGGCAAACCACTTCAGTATCTTGGCCAAGAAAACCCAAAAGAGGTCACAGAGAGTCAGAATTAAAACAATAACAGATGATGAGACAATCTAGGAGGGGAAAAAGGTATTTGTGAGGGGCTTAGTCAAAAGTGAAGATGGAATAACCCATGAATATTACTTAGAGGAAGTTTTGGCCAGACACTTTTCTATTTATGTTCTTCCGTTGTATACTCATTGAAGTTCCTCATTCCTGGAACATCCTCCTTCTCCTATCCCATGTATCTGCTAGGAGGCAAAGTGGATAAAATTCTGGGTCTCTAGTCTGGAAGAGCTGGGTTTACTAGCTTTAGATACTTACTAGCCATATGATAAATAACTTTTAACCTCAGTTATTTAAACTATAAAATGGGAATAATCATAGCACCTACCTCACAGGACTGTTGGGAGGATCAAATGAGATATTTGTAAAGGGTCTGCCACATAACAGCTTCTTAAAAAAAATGCTTGGTAAACATTTTTTCCTTTACTCCTTTTAAAACACGTTCACATTGGATTTTGTACTGTATTGTATTTATTTTTTACTAAGTTTATTTTTTTCTTTTAGACTGAATTATTGAGGGAAAGAACCACATCTTATCCATCCCATTGCCCCCACTCCAAAGAGAAGGTGCTCAGTTCATGTTTGTTGAATCAAAATGAACTGGGCTCTCCTTAGAGTAGAATCTTCTTCCGTGATAAGCTTAAGTCATCTAGTCCCTTCAAGAACATCCCTGACCAAGTCTCTCATCTAGCCTCCACTTCGTAAGTACTTAACAAATATGTTTATTCTTCATCTATCCATCTATCTATATATCTTTCTTCTATCTTTAAAATATTTAAATGTCATGATCTTGTTCCATCAACTTTTTCTTCTAGAAGCCAAACATTTCCAGTTCCTTTAACCAATTAGTAGAACACCTTGGATCATTGTGGAGATGGGTTTCAAAGATCTACTTCTTTGGTATTAGGTTTTTAGCCTTCCATTTACTTGGAGGCAGAGGGTGGTGAAGTAGATAAAGCATTCAGCCTGGAGTCAGGAAGACCTCAGTTCAAATATGGCCTCAAGCACTTAGTGACTTAGCTTAACTTTTGTCTGACTCAGTTTCCTCAATTGTAAAATGGGGATGATAATAGCACCTGCTTCCCAGAGCTGTAGTGAAGAACAAATGAGATAATTGTAAAAAGTACCTAGTATAGGGGCAGCTGAACAGCACAGCAGATAAAGTATCAGAGCTGGTGTTGGGAGGACCTGGGTTCAAATCTGAATATGGACATTTCCTAGCTGTGTGCCCTGGGCAAATCACTTAGCCCTATATTGCCCAATCCTTCTTGCTTTTCTGTCTTAAGAATTAATATCAAGAATGAAGGTGGGGGTAGCTGGGTAGCTCAGTGGATTGAGAACCAGGCCTAGAGACAGGAGGTCCTAGGTTCAAATCTGGCCTCAGATACTTCCCCGCTGTGTGACCCTGGGCAAGTCACTTGACCCCCATTGCCTACCCTTACCACTCTTCCACCTGTAAGTCAATACACAGTATTGACTCTAAGATGGAAGGTAAGGGTTTTTTAAAAATAAAAAAAAAAAGAAGAAAAAAAAAAAGAATGAAGGTAAGAGTAGTGATTGGCACATAGCAAATGCTATAGAAAGGCTTATTCCCTCCTTCCTCTGTGGTAGGGATAAGTAACAGGTATGTCCAGAAGAGAGGTTTTCTATTAGTTTCCAGGTCACACATCAAGGACAGCTGTGGAATTCAGGCTGTTTGTTTTCCAGGCTTAATCCTAGAACTATGTGGAAGAAGGTGGAGAGAGGAGTCCTTTCATTTAGGCCTCTATAATGAGAATTTTCTAACATGGGAGCAGGAACATCAGTGGTAAGCTTCCTCCAGAGTAAAAATACACTGTAAAGTACTGTTGCTATGAAGGCAAAATGTTTGTGAACTATTTGGGGTTTTAATTTTTATCTTGCTGACTTTTTCTGGATAGAAAGGATGAATTTTCCTGTTCATTTTTTACCTTTAGGTTACAGGAAAATATTGATTCAGTTATTTTGTTCTTTTCCTTTTTTGGGTTTATATAGGTGAAAGGCTTCTGTGCTCTTTTCAGTATACTTCAGTTTTTTCCAGTCTTTCATCAATTTAAATAATCTTTGCATTTCTACATTTCCTTTTGTAGTAAGGAAGACTCTAATCCAGCCACAGGTTCACATAGTTGGGTGCCCTCCTACCCAGGAAGGGAATGTTTTTAATGGCTAGATCTGGTTGTTTTTTACTAATTCTAATTTATAGTTTTAAATATCTCTATTGGCATACAATTGCATGGATGAGTTTCTCCCCCTTTGTCTTTGTAGTTCTGCAGATTTGGTGACATGTACTTGAATTTTGTGTAAATGATCTTTTTATCATAGGATTATAGATTGAGTGTGAAAGAAATTTTGAGGGCAACTATTTTAACTTTCCCACTTTATAGAAGAAGTAAAAACTGAGGGTAGGTGATGACTTAGGTCACAAGTGTTTAGTAAATGGAAAGAGGATTTGAACTCAGATCCTTTAACTCCAAATCCAATTCTTTCTAGTGAGTGACTTGGATATATCAAAGTCCTATGGAATAATATATTGCATTTGGAATTTTCTCCCTGTTTTATTTCAAGTGACACGCTGATAAAGGAATGCTAATTACCCAGGATCAAAATAGATAAACCCAAAATATTAATTTAAAAATAACTCTAATTCTTGTTCTTTAAAAGTCCATAATATTTAGATATTTTATGGGAAAACTGATTTTAAAGGTTTTTTCTTTTCAATTACTGGGTTTAGTTCTTATTTTATAAGTTCAGTTAGTTAAATTAAAATGTATGGGTTTTTTGTTTTTTTTGTTTTTTTACTTTTAGAGGGGCTTTAGCTAATGATCTCAATGAACTTTATGCTCAGTAATTAAGTCACCCAACAATACGAGATGTGTGCCTGTTATTTCTCAATTGAGAAGTTTTGTTTTAAGCAAAAGAGAATGGCTTGGGAATATGGAAATATACTTATGCAAGGGAAGACATTCAACAAATTTAAACTGAAACTGCAAGAACAACTGGCAAGAAATATATCTGGTGCTGTTTGAACACTTAGGAACTTGATAGTAGGGAAGAGAAAACTAGCATAAATCAGTGGAGAAACCATGGCCCTCTTTGTCCATAGGAAGTCTTTTTATTAGCTGATTCAGCTGTTTAGGGCAAGGCCGCTTAAGTCTTTTGTGAGTATTTCTCTGCACACTAAACTTTTTTAAAAATGCAACTCAAATTCATTGGGAATAGGATTTAAGAGTGCCAATGGCTTTTTAAAATAGTAAATCCTCTTAAAAGGTTTTATTTGATCAAATTATTTCAGATATCGTTAAAATTGGGGAGATTTCCAGGTGCCCACCCAGTAGGATGTATCATTTGAGACCCACAGACATGTCTCAGTGAAAGCAAGCTAGATCTCAGCTTCCTCCAGTGGGGTGGTTTATTAACATACCTACTTGCAGAGATCCAAGGAATTTGAATTCATTGGGCAGCATTTCTTTGATAAGACTCCTTTGAGACCTAACTGCCCTGACAGGGAGCTAAGTACTTTTTGTCTGCCAGATTGAGAAGGACTGTCCCAAGGACTGGCACTTCTGTAGCCTGAGCTCTTTAGCCAATCAGTGTTTTTATAAATGAAGTACTATAGATAAATAGGGTAGATCTAAAAATCAAGTCTCAATATGTTAATAGGAAAAGGAACTGGGTCTGGTACTTTACTATTATTGGGTCCAGCTGTCCATTGCTTAGCACAGTCTGGCACATAGTAGGCACTTATTAAATGTTTATTGGTTGATTATAGGAACCTCCTATTTTAGCCTCAGAAATTAGCAAGTAGAAAGTGCTTAATAAATGTTAGTTGATTGATGAATAAACACCCCCTGAAGCTGACTCCTTAACAAGCATTTATTAAGCACTACTTAGGGGAAGTTGGGGCAGAGGTGCAGTGGGGGGAAGCCTCAGACCAAAGTGAGGAAGATCTGAGTTTAGATGAGGTCTCAGATACTAGCTGTGTGACCCTGGGCAAGTCACTTATCCACTATTTGTCCGAGTTCTTCATCTGTAAAATGGGGACTGTGTGAAGGAAATTGCTGAGGGGATTTTGATGGCAAGGATGAAGTGGAAGCTTTGGTGCCCCCTGTAGTGAACAGGAAAAGGCATCACTGATATCCCCTGGACTGCCTCCAGGGCCTGCTCTGGCAAAATAGAAAGACAACAGTTGGCTCCCAAGGTGAGATGTGTGAGAGTCAGTGTGTGGAGAAAAAGTTTGAATAACTTCTCTAAGTAGCCTCTCTGTCTGTCTGTCTGTCTGTCTGTCTGTCTGTCTGTCTGTCTCTCTCTCTCTCTCTCTCTCTTTCTTTCTCTTATCTTCCTTCCCTTATTCTATCAATGAAATCATTAAATTTATGGCCAGTTTCATAAATTTCCCCCTTACAAGACAAACTGGCATCTTTGCCCAGAAGCACAGGACACAACTAAAAAACAAATGTGTAAGTCACTGCGCTAAATCCTGGGAATACAAAGAAAGGCCAGCATCACTCCCCCCAATCCTCACACAAACACAAAAAAACAGTCTCTGTTCTCAAGAGATTTGAATGAAATCTGGGGATCTATGAGTTGGGGATAAAGCAAGGGAGAATTTTATGCAGGGAGGGCAGCCAGTGAAAATGCAAGAATTGAGAGCCAGAGTGTCTAGTTAGAGGAGCAACAAAATGGCCACTGGGTGGCAAAAAATTGGAAAATGAGGGAATGTCCTTCAATTGGGGAATGGCTGAACAAAATGTGGTATCTGCTGGTGATGGAATACTATTGTGCTCAAAGGAATAATGAAATGGAGGAATTCCATGTGAACTGGAAAGACCTCCAGGAATTGATGCAGAGTAAAAGGAGCAGAGCCAGAAGAACATTATACACAGAGACTGATACACTGTGGTACAATCGAACATAAAGGACTTCTCTACTAGCAGTAATGCAAGAATCCAGAGCAAGTATGAGGGACTTATAAGAAAGAAAAGTAGCCACATTCAGAGAAAGAACTGTGGAAGTAGAAACACAGAAGAAAAACAACTACTTGATCACATGGGCTGATGGGAATATTATTGGGGATGTAGACACTAAATGATAACTCTAGTCCAACTATCAATAATATGGAATTAGGTCTTGAAACCCAGTGGAATTGTGCATTGGCTGGGGGGATGCTGGGGGATTTGGGGGAGAGGGAAAGAACATGAAACATGTAACTGGGAAAATATTCACAATTTAAATTTAAAATTAAAAAAAATTTTAAATGGCCTGGGTGGGTATGACATGGGTAGACTTGTTTTTAGAAAGTTCAAGTTGACATTTGAATGAAGAAGGGATTAGAGTTTGGAGAGACTTGAGCCAGGAAGATTAATTAGCAGGTTATTGCAATAATCCAAATTTGAGGAGATGGAGGTTTGCAACAGGTTGCAGTATCAGAGGAGAGAAGGGGCATATACAAAGAGATGTTATGAAGGTAGAAAATGATGACTGGTTAACTGATTGTAAATGGGGGCTGAAAGAGAGAGAAGTTGAGGATGACATTGTTAAACTGGAAAAACACAGAACTATTAAATAGTCAGAAAAATCATGTCTTTATCAGGAGAGGAGTTCAGTACAATTCCTCAGGCTTCCACACAGAGTTGCGCCTTCAAAACCCACACAGAGCCCCAAGACTCTGGCCACTCTGGCTACCAAACTCTGGGAGTGCCAACCATGTTATTGATAGCTCTGAGGAATCATGAAAATTGGGGAACTTACATACCTCTTGGGGACCAGAGGATGGGAGAGTATGGTTGATTGGCTTTACAATGGTTACAAAGAAAATGAGGAGTTCTAGGCAGGATTATCAGAGAGAGGCTGATACTTTACAATGGACACAAAAGGGAAAGATCTAGCCAAGGGCTAGGTTACCTCGGAGAGGACTTTGACAAGAAGAGAGAAACTACCAGGACAAAAAAAAAAAAAAAAAAAAAAAAAAAGAGTACTTAACACCTTATTAAATCTGCTACCTCCACCTAAAATACTTTTAGGTTTATTGTTAGTCTGAAAGTTAGGAAGTTGGGACTTCCCTATGGGAGAAATTTTCAGGTGACAAGTTCAAGCTTGACCTCATGCTGTTATAAACTTGGGGTTCTCAAGATCTCAAGATTGGGGTTTCTAGATTCCAAGTTGATAACACCTATGTTGAAAGTTTGGATCTCTGGGAAGATGATGGGAAGACTCTATAATAATAGGTTCATTAGGTCTAGAGAGAACCAGGACTAGAGCCTGGAGAGCCTGGCTTCATATTTGACTTCAGACATTTCCTAGCTAAGTGGCCCTGGGCAAGTCACTTAACCCCCATTGCCTACCCCCTACCATGCTTCTGCTTTAGAACCAGTGCACAGTATTGAAGGTAAGGGTTAGGAAAAAAAGAGAGACAGAGATAGAGTTTGACAAGTAGATTTGAGAGTCATTTGCATAGAAATGATAAATTAAAAGGATGGGAACACCACGAGAAATAGTATATAGGGAGAACAGAAGAGAACTCAGGATCATGCCTTGGGGGACTCTTCCCATAATAAAGGGGCATGATCAGTGGTTCCCAAACTTTTTTGGCCTACCGCCCCCTTTCCAGAAAAAATATTACTTAGCCCCCTGGAAATTAATTTTTTTTAAAAATTTTAATAGCAGTTAATAGGAAAGATAAATGCACATGTGGCCATCACCACTTCCCTGGATCACTGCAGCACCCACAAGGGAGCGATAATGCCCACTTTGGGAATCACATTGGGGATGAAGATCTAGCAAGGAAGTTAGAAGGGGCAGTCAAACAAGCAGGAGAAACAAGAGAGCAGTCTCAGAAAAAGCTACAGAGAGGAGGTTATCAGAATGAAAAGATGAGGAGCACCACCTTCTTTGCAATTATGATTAGCCTAGAGCACTGAAAGTTTAATCAAAATATTTCAAATAACAAAGCTAGGCAGAAATTTGAAAAAATGTAATTATAGTTACTAGTCTGGCTCCCCATTCACTATGGTTGTTGTTCAGTCATTTTTAAAATTGTGTACAACTCTTCATGACCCCATACTAGAGTGGTTTGCCATTTCCTTCTCCAGTTAATTTCACAGTTGAGGAAATTGAGGCAAACAGGGATTAGGGACTTGCCCAGGGTCACACAGCTCTTAAGTGGCGGGGGCCCAATTTGAATTCATGAAGATGAGTCTTTTTTTGCCTTTATGCCTGTCTCTCCATCTGCTGTACCACCTCACTAGAATGTTAAATAGTTAACAGTTTTAAATATTTCTTTTTTTTTTTTTAAACCCTTAACTTCTGTGTATTGGCTCCTTGGTGGAAGAGTGGTAAGGGTGGGCAATGGGGTCAAGTAACTTGCCCAGGGAAGTGTCTGAGGTGGGATTTGAACCTAGGACCTCTTGTCTCTAGGCCTGACTCTCAATCCACTGAACTACCCAGCTGCCCTCAAATATTTCTTAATGGAAGTAAATGAACCAAAAGAAGGATCTATAGAATGTCAATTTTTTAAAAACTAGTCTTGTATGTTTTTTCCACAATTCTTGATAACACTACTTTGAAGTAGTAAGGAGGAAGGAGTTTAAATTGTTTGTTTTTTTTAAAATGAAAAATAAAGGTTGGTTTTTTTCAATGAGATTCTGACCAGGTTTAAATGTACACAAGGATTAACTTTTGAGAACTGATTTTTTTTTTTAACTACAAAATAAAGAACTTTCATCCTTGCAATCTGGTGGATATATTCAGAATAAATTTGGGAAATTTCAGAATAAATCTCTGAGGGATGACACTAAGAGTAAGGTGGACTGGGGAAGGCTTATTGTAGTAGAAGTTAAAACTTTCTCTGAGATTTTGAAGGAAGCCAGAGCAGTCAGGAGGCAAAGATGAGGAAGGAAAGAGTATTTGCTCCAAGTCAGGAAATGGGGTTTAGTGTTCAAGGAACAGCAGGGAAACCAGTGCCACTGGATTGCTGAGAAAGTAGAGGGCAAGTAAATTCTAAGAAGACTGGAAAAGCAGAAGGAGGTTAGGCTATGAAGGACTTTGGAAGCCAAACAGGATTTTATGTTTGATCCTGGAGCTAATAGGGATTCGTTGGCATTGATTTTTAGGATTTTTAGGAAGATCAGTTTGATACTTGAGTGGAGAATGGAGTGAAGAGATATTGGAGTCAGGAAGAGCAACCAGGGGCTTACTGTAATCTGGTGGATTACAAATAAGAAAATGCTTTTAAAGTGTAACACTCCCCCAACTCCTAAAGTTGGGGTATTTTGGGGCAGCAAACAAAGGAGTGCTGAGAACAGGGCAATTTGAGTATGTCTACATTGCATTCCCAAAGGAGTCGAAAGATAAAACTCTTTTGACTCAAAATTATGGTCCCAGAAGATTGCAGAGTGAGTGAGAACTGGAGGATAGAGCATTCAAGGTCTTTGCTTGAAATCATTGCACTAGGGTTTAGGGGGAAAAGATTCAATCCCTTTGGCCTTGGAGATTTCTGTAAGAAAGATAAGATTCTATTCCTGAATAATTATAATGCAAAGTAGAATGTGAAAGTACACAAAAGAAGTGCTAACAAAGTGTTGAAAGCTTCAAGGGTGGGAGGGGAGGGAGGGATTATTTTTTTTAATGGCTAAAAATATTTAGAAGAGCATTCTTGGAAAAGAGAATTAGCAAATTCACGAATTATCCTTTTGTTTATATTTCAATTAAAAAAAAAAAACCTAAACAACTGTTTACCTAGGGTTCAGGCTTGATTACAAGCTATTAGTATCCATTAAGAAATGAAACTCTGTTTGGATTTCACAAGTCTGCATTTTCCACCAGGAAGTCAGGTTTAGATCTCATTTCTACCAACTAACACCTGCAATTAAAGGCAGAAAGGCTTATATTTAAATAACAATTAGCTTTCTGGGCAGGAAGTATAAACAGAAAAAAAATTCATTAATTGTCTAATTATTCTGAGCTGTTGCAGACAATAACTTGACTTTTATATAATAATAACTGGCATTTATATAGCCTTTAAAGTTTGGAAAGAACTTTACATTCCTTCTCTCATTTGAGCCTCACAAGCACTCTGAGGTAAGTACTATATTTTTTATAGATGAGGAGATAAGAAAACTGAAGCTTAGAGGTGGTGACTTGCCCAAGATCTTATATCTAAGGCTGAATTTGAACCTGTTTTGTTTTTTTTTTTTACTTCAGGTCTAGCACTTTAACGACTAACCCTGACTTGCTCCTTTTTAAAAAAGTTGGATTTTTAGTCAAGACAAAAGTGTAGATTGGCATAAGATGAATAAAATATTAACAATAATGTGAACTAGCATTCATACAGAGATTAAGGGTTTGCAAAGTACTTTACATATGTTACCCCATTTGTCTCTGAGAAAAAGTTAATATCCCCATTTTACAGATGAGAAAAAATGAGGCTGAGAGAAGTTAAATGACTTGCTCAGGGTAACATAGTTTCTAAATCAGGAGATCTCTTAAAGAGAACTCTGATCTCCCCTCAGCTTGATAGAAACTATAACAAAACTATGACAGATTATAACCAGAAGAACTCTAAGAGTACAGAGATGGAAATGACTAGAACTTCAGAAGGCTAGATTGGATTCCAAAAGTTTATTCCTTCTAATAATGGGATTGCTACGTTCATGCCTCGAACAACATAGCTGTAGGAGTGAAAGAGAAGAAAAGAAGACTGAAAACTTGGAACTTTCCTTGAAACAAACCCAAGAAATAAGGAGGTTATTATTGGACCACAGCTACCAGAAATCCCTAAAGTAGCTATGGAGGATGAATCTTTGAATGTCTGCTAATTTAATCCGTAATAAATTAAAGGAAGTAATTTCTTCCCAATCAAAACCCTCAGAGAACAAGCTGGAAGATACATCCATTAAAACAAAGAAGAAGAATATAGAAGACTATAGATCTGGAAAATTGGCATGGTACCTTTTCTCAAAAAGATCACTTATGTGGCTAGATTTGAGTGTTGACTAAACTTTTAAATGAGGTTTCCATAGTCCTGAATCCAAGAAAGGAAATTGTTTTGTTGTTCTCATTTTGTAAGAGGAATATACAGTCAGGCCAGATAGTTCAAATGGGGATACAAACACATGACCTTCAACCTTTATCAAGGCTTATACATGCTGGAAAATCTGTAGCTGAAAGATAAATTAGTTTACTACCAAGTTTTGTAGTTTACTCAATCATTTTTGTTTTTAAAACCTTCATCTGATTCCTACACTGGAGGCAGAAGTCTGTGTATATACTACTTGCTCAATTTCATAGCTCATGTCTAAGTTGTATTTTAGATTCTCTTTAAGGTATTCTTTTAAATAGTTCCTCATCATACAGCAAATAATTTGGTGTCTGCTCCACTCTTACGCCAAGTCCAGCAGAGCAGCCTTGATACTGGTTTGTTTGAACTCTGAGATTTCCACATGGCACCATATATTCTTAATCACCTGGAAAAATGAATTTTTTTCCTCCATATTACATAGCCAGGGCAGTGTTTCAGGGCTCAAGGAATTAAGAGGCTTCCTCACTGAACACATGGGAACAATGGGCTAAAACTCTATAAAATCTTCTTTGGTGATTTTCAGCTCTTTATATTAATGACCAAACCAAGGAGGAGGGGGCACTTTACGGGGAATTTAATACTACTTAGGACAATAGCTCCAGGACTGGAAAGGACCTCAGAAGTCATCTAGTCTAACCCTCATATTCTACAGATGAGGAAAGTGAGAGCCAAGGAGGTTAAGTCATCTGCCCAAGGCTATTCAGACTATCTGCTTCAGGGGCAGGATGTGAATTTAGGTTCTTAGATTCCATTATTCCTCTTTCTACTGAATCATGTTTGGTGAAAGGTGTGCAGAGCAGATTGACTTCACAGAGCTTCTAGTCTAATTGTTCTGTAAAACCTTTTGCTAATTTAAATATTTTTATTTTTTTAAACATTTATTAATATTCATTATTAACATAGTTACACGATTCATGTTCCTACTTTCCCCTTCACCCCCCCGCAGTCCCCCCACCCATGGCCAATGCACATTTCCACTGGTTTTATCATGTGTCATTGATCAAGACCTATTTCCAAATTGTTGGTGGTTGCATTGGTGTGGTAGTTTCGAGTCCACATCCCCAATCATGTCCACCCCAACCCATGCGTTCAAACAGTTGTTTTTCTTATATGTTTCCTCTCCTGCAGTCCTTCCTCTGAATGTGGGTAGCATCTTTACCATAAATCCCTCAGAATTGTCCTTGGTCATTGCATTGCTGCTAGTACAGAAGTCCATTACATTCGATTTTACCACAGTATGTCAGTCTCTGTGTACAATGTTCTTCTGGCTCTGCTCCTTTCACTCTGCATCAGTTCCTGGAGGTCTTTCCAGTTCACCTGGAACTCCTCTAGTTTATTATTCCTTTGAGCACAATAGTATTCCATCACCAGCATATACCACAATTTGTTCAGCCATTCCCCAATTGAAGGACATACCCTCCTTTTCCAGTTTTTTGCCACCACAAAAAGCACAGCTATAAATATTTTCGTACAAGTCTGTTTATCTATGATATCTTTGGGGTACAAACTCAACAATGGTATGGCTGGATCAAAGGGCAGGCATTTTTTTATAGCCCTTTGAGCATAGTTCCAAATTGCCAGCCAGAATGGTTGGATCAGTTCACAACTCCACCAGCTAATTTAAATATTTTTAAAACTGTATGACTGGGAGTTCCTGAGGGTCTTCATTGCTGGCCAATCAAAGGTCAATGGTGAGGTGCAAGGAGGGCAGGAGTAAGATGCAGCCTATTACAAATTGTGCTGAGAGCTGCAAGTCAGATAACTGGGAAGAGAAGGTGGAGCCATCTTCAGGCTCCAAGAGGAGCTAGAGATAGTCTGTGTCCAGTCTTGTTCTAGCTTTCCAAATCTGCAATCTACTGTGGGACTAGAACACATAGAAATAACTATGATCTAAAACAAGTCAATGGATTGTTTGTTTGTATTTATATCCTCTGTGCTTGGTACAGCGCCTGGTGTATCTATAGTAAGTGCTTAATAAATGCTTTATTTACCTATCTCCTACTTGTAACTTTTACAGTGTTTTTCTTGTAACAGTTCACGGAAGCAGGTAGGACAAGTGAACATTCCTTTCCTGCAAATGGGGAAATTGGAGAGGTTAAATGCCTTGCCCAAGGTCACAAGGTTCATCAGTTTTGAAGCCACTATTGGCCCCTTCGGTAGTCTCGATCCCAATGCTCTTTCCACTAAATTTACCTCGAGGGGCCATAAGATAGGTCCAAAATGAGGAATGAGAGAGACACACAAATCCTGGTTGAGGCATTCGACTAAGCCTTCATTGGAAGGGCTGGTATTTGACCTGAGTCTTGGGAAAAGGCTAAGATTTCAGCCAGGCGGGAGGAGATGGCTAAGGAAGAGGAGGCACAGGGAACACGTGAGCCAAGGCGCGGAGTGGAAAAGCTTCCATGGGACGAGCGGAAAACCAAGCAATCCATTTAGGTTGGACTAGAATACTTTTTTAAATTAAGAAAACAGTCAAGTTAATGTATCGATCACAACGCAATAGTTTCTACAAGTCTTTCTAGGGGCCAGAAGGAAATGCAGCGCGTGTCTCTGTGTATGCGCTTTGCTCTCAAACCTCGATAGGCTGTTCTCCTTTTCCAAGGCCATTAAAACAAGGACACATGGCCCTAGCACGACCAAACATGCAGTCCTGAATGTATACACATTCTACAATAAGCCAGCCTGGAGTGGGGGCTGGGGAGTTTGGAAGGAAAATTAGGGTCACTTGGGCTGTGAGTGAAAAAGACTGAAAAAGGGAAAAGTAACCAGAGAGCAAGAGTGGGTTTGGATTTGGATCCGCCCCCCCCCTCCCTACCCCCGCTCCCCTTCACGAGTTTCACTCTAACCGTCCCCATCCCCGCCCCCGCTCTCGCTCCCTTATCCCGTTGGCAACTAACTGAAAGAACAGAAACTGTGTAACTCGAGAAGAGCCGCTCTCCCCTCCTCCTCTTTTCCATGTGCACACCCGGGAGATTAAGGAGTTGGAACCTGCTGGCGGGAAGGCTAAGGAGACGAACTCCTCCACTCACGGAGCGCCGGGGGAGCAGGAATAAGTCTTACGCACTCAGACACACACTTTCTTTCAAAAACACAGGCGCTGTGAAGGAACGAATAAACTTCCTTCCACGTTCCAAAGAGGAGGCGCTGGAGTCCGAGAGGAGTGGGTGTCCTGACAACTTCGGAAGCAACTGGTGCTGGATAGTGGGGCTGCGGCTGGAGTGCAGAGGGGGTTCAGCAGACAAGGAGCGGACCGGCTGTAGCAGCGGAGCGGATCGGGCAGCCGGGGAAGAGGAGGAGTAAAAGGAGGAGGAGGAGGAGTTGCTGCAGCTGGCGCGTTGGCAGCTGGAGGAGGAGCCCCACAGCTGTGTCTGTGTGTTGGGGAAGAGGCCGGGTTTGCCTGTCCAGGGAGTCAGAGGGAGGTTTCTGAGAGGGTGATTGTGCTGTAACCGGACCGTACCTGCTGATACTGCTGTCCCTTCTAGCAACTGAGATGGGCGATCCCGAGCGAAGTCTTTAGTCCGGAAAAAAGGAGGATTGGAGAGTTCAGCCCTGTCCGTTGGAGGAGGGTGTTCGACTCGGGCGCCAGGCGCTTTCCAGCGGACCTTTCAGTTTAGCCGAAGACTGAGTGGCCGGCTCACCATGGAACCCGTGACCAAGTGGAGCCCCAAACAAGTGGTGGATTGGACTAAAGGTGAGAGCAAGTTTTGGGGGCGCTTAATATTGTGTTCGAAGTGGGGGTGGGGAGGGAATGGAGTGTAACGCCAATGAGGAACGGGCTCCTTTTCATTTTGGAGGGACTAGGAGTAGGGTCCCACCTCAGGCTGAGAGGCAAAAGGGACCTAGCTGCCCAGAGAGCTTAGAAGCAAAGTTGGCTTCCGACTGCCTGGCTCGCCAGACGTGTCTCCCCCTCTTCCCAGCTGTTTCTCTTTTTTTTGGGGCGGGGGGTTAAGGGACTGGAGGTGGGCAAGAGTGATGGCAAGTCTTGCAGCTTCTGTTGCATTTAGCGTAAAGTTAGCTGAGTGCTTTGCTATCGGTGGGGGTGACGGGGCGGGGGGCGGCGGCTGGTGGTAGAACGCGCACCCAGGTTCACAGTCCAGCAAAACTTTTTCTGTGCGGGTCTCCCTCTCCCGACCACAGTTCCAGCTGAACTCAGCCGGAGCAGCCCGTTGGTCTCGTTCTGGCCTTTAGAAGCACAACGCACCTTTTGTGTGAGTGGCTCCGGTCGTTCCTCGTAAATGTGTCCTGTCCGGAACAACCGAGAGTAACTAGAAGGCTGTGTGCTTAGACAGGTAAAGAAAGAAAGCATGATCCTGGCTGGCCTTCCATTTCTCAGGGAAGGCTGGAGATCCTCTCTCTACGGTTGACTTTGTAACTTTTGGCCTCTCTAGTAATCCTGACCCCAGGAATTCGGGGCACTAGCTGTCTTTTGTCTTTTGCTCTGTGCGGGTGTAGGTGCCGGGAGAAAGTTGCATTCCTAGCTTGTGGTTGGGGATTGAAAATGTGAGAAGGAACTTTCCAACAGATTTTAAGACCTAGGGGAAACCTATTTGTCACCTATTGAAACTGCCTTTGAGGGTAGGAGTGTGTGTATTTGGCTGGGACCGCGGCTATTGGTCTAGAGCCAGCGTTAGTCACTTTCTCTCTGGGTTGACCTGCCTCTTCGGCGGCATCTCCCTGGGACTCCTAGGGAGAAGAGGATAAAGGCGACTTAAGTCTCTCTTGTAAAGTGGGCGGGCTCTACCCTCCAGAACTGGGCTGCTCCTTCTTTTACCTCAAGGATGCTTTGCTCCACTCTCCTGAGTGTCCCTTCTCAAGGCAGGATCAAACTTTGGATAAGCTTTTAAGACTGTCTCTCCCGTGGGTGTGACCACAATTAAAACTATTAACCTCTTCTTGTAATTGCCTGTGTTTCATATGCATCCTATCCTACATAAGTAAGGATTGGAATCATAGATTATTAGGGCTGGGACTTTTTAATTCCTCCTTATTTTAGAGTTGAAGAGTTGAGGCCGACCCCAAGGAAACCTTTCCTGATTTCTCTAAGTTTAGTTCTATCTTGCTTCTTCATATGGATGTATATATTTATATTTCCTTGGAAAGTAGCAATCTCTTTGAAGATAGTTTTTTTGAATTTAGAGGAGCAACCCAGGGTAGTAGAATGATGTTGGATTTTCAATAGATGGTCCTGTGTTCAAATTCCACTAAACAAAGTTTCCACCCTCCCACCCCCCAGCTTTGGAACTAGTTTTTTATCCTGTAAAATGGGAGTCAGACTAGCACTAACATCACTGGATATTTGTGATAGTCAAATGAGATCATATATGTAGAGTCTTGTAAAATTCTTAGAACCTCTATAAAAGTTAGTTATTAGGAATGGCTCATTTGTAAAATGAGGCAGTTGGAATAGCTCCAAATCTATAATCCTATGATTTTGTATCCACTTTAGCTCTTTAATAAATCACTGTGTATTGATTGTTATTTACATACAAATAGCATAGAATTGGTTTCATCAATAAGACTAGTTCAGGTCCTAAATATGATTCATACTAGTGCTTAGGGTCTCAATGTCCAAGATATTGGAGTGGTTTGCTATTTCCTTCTCTAGCTCATTTTACAGATGAGGAAATTGAGGTAAACAGGATTAAGTGACTTGCTCAGGGTCATACAATTAAGTGTCTGAGGCCAGATCTGGAATTGGGTCTTCTTGACTCCAGACCCAGAACTGTGACACATAGCTGCCCAATATTCTGTTTACTAGTAGTAAATTGAAACATAAATATCAGTTAAAAGATTAAATCTTGTGGAGCAGCTATTAACTCCTTTTTCTGGTTATACCTCCATTACCAGGTAACAGGCATGTAGTGGGACAATGTAGTGAGACCTAGAGGACCTGTGTACCTGTATGTTTGTTTTCCCTTTGGGACTGGGGTGGTGTTGGTGGATGTGGGGGTGGTAAAAAGTGGGGTGTAAATCTGCTTCCTGTTTGTTCAATGTGATCAGTTGAAAAGGAAGAGCAGATTAAAATATTTTTGGCATCAGGTTGCCTTGACATTATGACAAACTAAGATTTCTCTCTTTGAAGAAAGTTCCCAGCCGACCTGAAAGAGCATTTATTTGCAGCACAATACTTCTGTGTCCTAAGGCCAGAGTGCTGATTAGGTTGCATACCTGTGGTCAGCTCTTGGCAACTTTTCTAAATAATTCTGCCCTTTTGGACTACAAGTACAGTGACACACAGTGACCTGGATTTTTTCAGCGTTTAAGCCTAGAAGGCCATAGAAAAGAAGGTCAAAGTATACAACTGTCTCATATATTAAAAAGTTCCATTTCCCTAGGTTTTAATGATTTGTCTTTTTTCTGATTTTTAAAAAATTCCTAACTATATGAAACATGGATCTATGCAGATTTATTTGTTGCTTACTTTTTAATCTGCCTTTTGTATTACTTCCTCATCCCAATTTTATAGCATAAGACATTTCCTCTGAGATGCAAGTTTGATGGTAGAGTTTGCTGGTACAGTAAAATGCATGGATTCCAAGTCCTTGGGATTATGAATACAGAAATCCTTAAATTAGAAAAAAAGAAAGCACCTAGGCAAGTTTGACTTCAATCCACAATATAAGCTACTGTGGATGTTAGACTTATGGTTGAAAAGACAGGGCTGATATCACTGAGAATTCGCTCCCCTAGCTTGTGTTCAAGGTGTTCACTCTCCCCAAGTGGTGTCCCCTATGAACAGAGCTGGGAGAGAGACCTTAGAATCACCTTCTTAGGCATCAGTTTTCTCATCTGTAAAAGGAACTGGACGACTTGTTGTTGTTGTTGGGTTATGTCAGCTCTTCATGACCCTATAGACCAAAGCTATTCATGGGGTTTTCTTGGCAAAGTGGTTTGTCATTTCCTTCTCCAGTGGATCCTTTTGTTGGGCAGAGGTTAAGTGCCTCCTCTAGGGTCATGCAGCAAGGAAGTACCTGTGGCTAGATTTGAACTCAAGTCTTCCTGACTTCAGGCTCAGCACTGTGTCCACTGAGCCCTATCCATCTGCCTCCTAGGTTAAGTGACTTGCCCAGGGTCAAACAGCTATAAAGTGTCTGAGGATGGATATGAACTTGAGTTTTCCTGTCTCTTGTCCTGATATTCTTAAATTCCTAAGGTCTTAAGTTGAGCCACAGATACCTATAGGTGACTTTTGAGGTCCCCTCCAATTCTATATCTGTGATCCCCTATGTGCCTGCTCTGAACTGCTTCTCCCTGTGTGTGAAATGCACCCTCCTTTTTCATCTCCACCCCTTAGGATCCTTTGTATCTTTCAAAACTCAGCTCAGGCTTCACAATAAAACCAGGCCAGAGATTGAAGAAGTACCCATTTATTAAGCCATTTGTTAAATCATTCTATTTTGTTTAGAAGAATTTAGATTGAAGAAGTACCACCATTTGTTAAATCATTTTACTTTGTTTCTGGCTTTTTGCTAAAACAAAAAGTTCTATTTTGAAGTATGTGGAGAGTTTCTTTTTATCAGGGACCTCTTTGGGTTATATACCTAGCAATGGAATCCTTTGGCCAAAGGAGTTGATAGATATTTTAGCTACTTTATTTGTATAATAACAAATTACTTTCCAGGATGGCTGTCCTTATCTTTCTATTAACCCCTCCAATATTGACTATTTCCATATTTTCTGACCTTTGGTCTCATCTGTAACTAGAAAAATATCCTTAAACCTTTAATTAGTAACTCATGTTCACCAAAGCAGGTGCTACTTCTAGAGATTAATTTGCTAGATTTTAATGTGGATTACTAATGTCTTTTGTTTGTGAACTTAACTTTCTGGTGTTGGTAGCAAGCAAATAAGAATAAAAATGAACCTTAAGGCATCTATTTATATGTGTAAGAACCACCTAGAAACAGAAGAAGCTGATGCTCTAAAAAGCCAAACAAACATTCTTCTAGAAAGTTTGCTGAGGCTGGCCTTAGAACCTGGGTTCTCTTGACAGGTGGATTTTTTTCCCCAAAAAATTACATGTCAATACAATTTCTAATATTCCTTCTCTGGCATTTTTCAATCTGCATTCTCTAGCTCCTTCCCTCTCCAAGAAGGCAAGTAATATAATATAGCTTGTACATATATTATTATACATATATTTCCATGTTTGTTTTGTTGGAAAACAAGAGCCAGAATTGCTTACACTAGAGAAAAAAATCATGGAGGAAATAAAGTAAAGAATGGTATGTTTCAATCTACATTTGGACTTCTTCTGTTCCTTCTATGGCAGTGAATATCCATTGAGCCTTCTAGCTACTTCCTAGACATGCAAAGGTTAAGTGACTTGTCCAAGATCACACAGGAATGAAGTGTCTGAGGGTCAATTTGAACTCAAGTTTTCCTGACTCCAGGAAGTTATGAATCCCTTGGAGTTGTCCCGGATCCTTGCCTTTTTGATAATATTAAGACATTCACAGTTGATCATTGTACATTATTATAGTTACATTTCATTTGCATCTCTTCCTATAAGTCTTTCCAGGTATTTTTGTGATCATCTTGTTTGTCATTTCTAGTGGCACAATAGTATTCCACCATCACATACCATAACTTGTTCAGACATTCCCCAGTTGATGGACATCCCTTGAGTTCCCAGTTCTTTGCCTCTACAAAAAGGGGAGCTATGAATATTTTTGTACAGGTAGGTTCTTTCCCAGATCTTTAATCTCTTTGGGATACAGATCCAGTAATGGTATTGCTGGGTCAAAGGATATACATAGTTTTATGACCTGACAGGTTGATGTTCTAAGGAAAAATAGTAGTAACGAGGAGGGAGGAGTCTCTGGATCCCAGGGCTGCTGCTTTTGGCTGCTTTGAATGATTGTCTACTAATCCTTTGAGACTAATCTACACTGGCTTAGCCAACTTCTTGATTTTCTGAGATGGCTACCTCTTGACATAGAGTAGCCAGAAAGAGAGAATGGAGAGTTCAGATCCTCAGAAATTCACAAGAAAAAACTCAATAGTAAAATCTTTGTTCTTAAATATCTCTGCCCAAATGGCCAAAGTTCAGGTAATAAACAAGAATTGGAGTCCCTAACCTGAGGGGCACCAAACTTGATATATTGGGTGCCACAGTCCAGGAGGGATATCCATGACTGGACTCTGCCTCTGAATAGGAGCATGTTGCTTTGAAATGAATTAGATAAAAGGAGAATGGAGATGAGCAGCATAGTATAGAAAGGAAGGGAAATTCAGAATCCAGAGTGGATAAAGGTCAAAAGAGGGAGAAACCAAAGTGAGTTTGTCACTGGAGTATACTGTAATCTCTCCAAACAGAGAGAGGAGATGGATGAGGACTTTCAGAAACAAGCCACAAGCCTGGCACAGGGACCCGATGCATAGTAGTGAAGAAATTCAGTTATCCAGAATCTATTGATTCTCCCTCCCTTCCTCTCCCTATCCCTACTGAACCAGAGCAACTAATAACTTTTTTTTTTTTAAATTTGCTTTCCATTTTAGAATCAATACTGTGTATTGGTTCCAATGCAGAAGAAAGGTAAAGACTAGGCAATGGGGGTTAAGTGACTTGCCCAGGGTCACACAGCTGGGAACTATGAGGCCACATTTAAATCCAGGACCTCTCATTTCTAGGATTGATTCCATCACTGAGCCACCTAGCTGCAAGCTTCACTAATAACTTCTTCACTTGTCTTTAGTAATAATGCAATTCTTCAAAAGGCAGAGGAACCAAAAAGGAGAAATTCTATTCTGGACCTGATTTTTGCTGAGGAGAGACTTACTGCAGGGGTTGATGGGAACCCTAGAGAGAAGTAAGCATCCATCCTCGTGTTTTTGACAGAGGAGAGTCTTAATATTAAGATATAGTCTGATGTGCTAACTAGATTTTGGGTAGGCAGATTTCAGAGGCCTCCTACTAGAAATAGGTAGAATCCTATGTACTAAAATGCTTGCAGGGCAGCTCAAGAGAAACTGAAGATATTTAAGAATGTGGTCCAACAGACAAAAAAAAAAGCTATCAGTTGAAATGAGGAAAAAACCATCAGATTTGTTCAAAGAGGTTGTTTGGATGCATAGGGAACTTACCAACTAACTTAGAGTTAAAAAAAAATGTATAGGGGCAGCTGGGTAGCTCAGTGGATTGAGAGCCAGACCTAGAGACAGGAGGTCCTAGGTTCAAATCTGACCTCAGACACTTCCCAGCTGTGTGACCCTGGGCAAGTCACTTGACCCCCATTGCCTACCCTTACCAATCTTCCACCTATAAGTCAATACACAGAAGTTAAGGGTTTAAAATTAAAAAAAAAAAAAAAGAAATGTATGGAAAATGGCTAGATAAGAGAATAAATGAATTTAAAAGTGTGGTACAGTCTAGCAAAAATAACTTTAGGGATGTTAAACTTCAGAATGAGTTGGGACTAAAAAGGGGAAACTAAGAAAAACAATAAAGGGTGGTTTATGTTTTAGCTAATTTGGAAGAAAATGGAACAGCAAAGGAGGCATAGAATCATTGGGGTGAATGGGATGATGATAACTGATGGGGGAATGAAGAGCTGATTAGCAATTTTTAAAAATTTTAATAGATGTTCATATCTTTTATTTTTATATGGCCTAGATTTTCTCCTCTATTAAATTTGCAGATAACACAATGTATTTCTTCTATTTTTTAGATATTCAGTAGTCATTCTTTTAATTAATAATATTCTCAAATTGACAGTAATAAGTCAAATTCATTGCCCTATGATTTGGAAGACTCATTCTTTCCTTTTCCCTCTCAAGAACTGGGATATTTACCCTTCTCCACTCCTATAATACCTTTCCTATTTTGCAGTCTTTGAAAGATCACTGACAATGTCTTAGTTACACCTTTCACTTTTTTCAGCACTTTAGGATGTAGGGTGTCATGAATTTATCCAAGGCAGCCAATGAGGTGCTTATTTTTCTCCTAACATGTGGCCTCAACTTCTTGAGAGAAAACAAGCAAAAAACCAACCTAGTAGTTACTTCTCTCCTTTGTGAATTAGCTTTCTAACAGCAGTTGCCATAGCCTTTCTTTAAGCATCGTTTTTCCTCAATGTAACTTTAAACTTCCCTTTATTGTCTCTGAATTATTATTAATTATTAGTAGACTCAACTCATTCTGAACTTCAGCATTCTTAGCAAATCCTACAGGATGTTTCCAAGTTCTTATATAGTCTTATTACCAGCTCATGTTTCCATTTTTTTTTTTTTGGAGTATGTATTTTTGAACACTGAGGTACTTGATCCCCCTTTAAATTCACTTAAAAAATATTCTGAGATCAATAAACATTAGAAAAAGAACACTTCATATTATACAAAGTAAAACAAAAAGGATTATATGTGAAACCATGACACTCTACTATGTAAAGCTTGCTTCTTCAAAAAAAAGGTATGTAATAAATTGAATATTACTTTCAAAGCTGACTTGTTTATGCATTCCTCTGTGAATTTTTTTTCAAAATGCTACAATGACCCTTTTCTTCTTGATAAAACTGCCAATAGTTCCCATTCCCCCTTCCAAATTCCCTCTCAAGAAAAAAAAGACACAATCCTTGTAATGAATATATATAGTTAATCAAAATAAACCCACACATTTGCTTTGTCCAAGAATGTGTATCTCATTCTTTACTTCATTTCCATCTACTGTTCTCTAAAGAAGTAGGTAGTATTGGGCATACATATTATAGGGAATTCTCTGCTTTTTATTTCTCACATAGGATTTTTCTTTGTGGACTTCAGAATTTTTTTCTCGTGAACTTTCATCTGTTTTGGACTCATTTCTCTGTAGAATTTTAGATTATCCTTCCTCTGACTGTCTTGTAAACTTCAGCCTCCAAATTTAAGATGTGTGTCAGGCAATCCTAACTTCTAAAAAATTTTGAGATGTGGAGTGGAATGTTCAGCTCCTTCTGGAGAGTCCCATCACTTCTAAGTTAGCAACTAGCTCTTCTTTGTTGATAATCAGATCTAGAATAGCAATTCCCTTTATTGATTTTTTCATGTTTGAAGGATGAACTGATCAGTCTTTAAGGCAGCTCAGGAATATTAGCTTCTCTACTTTAAGCAGAGTGAGAACTCCCAATTAATGTCTAGCATAATTTATGCTTCTAATCATTACTATAATATGATATGATTACCTGCCAGGCTTGAAATTGATTCCTTAACTCTATTTATCTCCTCTGTTTAGGTGGTCTGTAATATATTTCTAGAGCTGTTTCTTCTGTTTTTACCTTTGCTCCTCACACAAATACCCTCTACCATGTGGTTCTTGGAATTAATCATAAGGTGTTTCTTAAAATACAATGCCATATATTACCTCCTTCACATCCATTCCCCTTCCCCACCTGTTTACAGGTAGCTGGGGTTACAGTGGAGAGAATGTTGGACCTGGAGTCAGTAAGGCTGGAGATCAAATTTGACCCCAGACATTTAGTTGTGTAACTCTGAGCCAATCATTTAACCTCTGTTTGCTTCAGTTGTAAAATAGGTAGCACCTTCTTCCCAGGGTTTTTGTGAGAATCATGAGATAATATTTGGTAAAAAAAAAAAAAAATTGGTGCTTAGCATAGTGCCTGACATATAATAGGTACCAAATAAGTGTTTCTTCGCCCTATGTTCTTTTGAATGAGGATTACCATTTCTAGCACCATATAGCACAAAATGGGTTTCATCCCACCAATATTAATGATACCTATAGGATCAGATTTACTTCCTTGCTTTACTTGCTTGTCTGTAGTTTTCCATGGTTTTTAATTACTGGCTTCTTTCTTGGATTTTGTTCCCTGTGACCCTCATCACATTATGGTTACTCTGGAGAAAGGTGGATGTGGGGTAAAAATACTGATATTTAAAATAGCATTTTCAAGTTTGAAAGCTTTTTTCTGATTCTCAAAACAATTCTATGAGGGGGCGGCTGGGTAGCTCAGTGGATAGAGAGTTAGGCCTAGAGACAGGAGGTCCTAGGTTCAAATCTGGCCTCAGATACTTCCCAGCTGTGTGACCCTGGGCAAGTCACTTGACCCCCATTGCTTACCCTTACTATTCTTCTGCCTTGGAGCCAGAATACAGTATTGAAGGTAAGGGTTTTAAAAAAAATAAAAAAAAAACCCAACAATTCTATGAAATAAGTGGTATTATCTCCATTTCTGTATTGGGGAGTATATGTATGTATGTATGTATGTATAGCCATTTCTTCCTTTTCTTTTGTTTAAAGATTTTTTAATTCAATTTGTACAATCCCAAACAACTATATTTTCATCAAATTTTATTAGCATTTATTCCATCAGTGGCAAGTTACCAGTTATACTGATACTTCAAAACTGTAGTCCAGAAATCCAAATCCCATTCTCAGACACCATCATCTTAACCAGCTATTCTCTTGCAGATTTGCCTTTTTCTTCTGAGGTCCTTGAACTAGATTTCCTATCCAGTAGATAGGAAAATACCACGTGTCCCTAAGTTCTTCTGTTTCTTGTCCCAGATTTCCTAATGTTTCTGAAACTGTCTAAATCCCTTCTGGCAATATCCTTGGTGCCCAAGTGAATCACCAGAAGGAGGTAGTAGTCATCTGGTTTGACAAGATTTTCTATCAAGCCCTGGATAAATGCCCTGGGAAAACAGCAGAGATCTCTCTATTGTTCTGACAGTCATCAGCCTTCAATCCTCCTCAGATGGCCCTACAGGTCCTTTTTTCCTCTGAAAATGGGCTTCATATTTGTTACTTAGTTCCCAATGATCAGTGGTGGTGCTTTCCTTTCTCATCTTTGACATTATCCTATCCTCCACAGGTCAGGATTCTCTTTCCACTCTTCTTGTGTTTTTAACTCTTGATTTTCCCATTGAAAATTTGTCATTCCATATCTTCCCCCACTTCCCTTTCCATTTTCTCCTTGGAGAGACTTTTCTAGCAGTGAAGCCCAGCCAGCACTTAGAGTATAGATAGCAGAAACTTGGCCATTGTGGAAATACAAACGTGGTGGCCTCTGTGAGAGTCATTTGAAATTCCTTCTGCTTTTCCTACTTTCTGGAAATGAGCTGGAAGGTCAGTCTTTGTTATTGTTGTTAGTAGTACCTTTGGAAAATATTGTGGTAAACAGCTTAGATTGGGGGGAAATGAGGTAGTCTCCTATGGAATTCTTCTCATCTTATAAAGGCCTTGACAAGCATACCCTTTCTCTTCTCTTGCTAACTTCTTACCTGGTTTTAGCAGTCTTGCCTTATTTCACCAACAGCCTTCTATTTTTTCCTTTTCTCTTCTTAGCTTTTTTCTTTTTCCTCCTTTCTCCTCTTTCCCCAGACTTTCTACTTGAGTTCTTTTTGGATCTTTATCCTTTTCCTCCTTTAACTTCTCTAAAAGTCTTGCCAAATTCCCCCTCCTCAATTTTAATCTCTAATTTTTTTATCATTAATTTGACAAGCATTTATTAAGTACCTTCCATATGCCTACACATGGCATACAAAGACAAAAATGAAACCATCTCCTTCTCCAAAGAATAGGGGGTGTGTATGTGTGTGTGTGAGAGAGACAGAGAGATGACATGAACAGAATTCCAAATCCTTTCTTATCTCCTTAATTTTATTCATGAAGATGTACCAGGGAGAGACAAATTAAACATTTACACAGCACTTATTATATATGCCAGACACTGTGCTAAGCACCTAAAAAAATCAAAACAAATATGCTTTTGGCTCCTCACATCAACCCTATGTGAGAGATTCTATTATTATATTCATTTTACAATTGAGGAAACTGAGGTAAATAGAGGTTAAGTGACTTTAGGTGGTAGCTCAGTTCGGATTTGAATTCAGTTTTTCCTGACTTCTTGACCAACACTGTCCACTGTATCCCCTAGATGTCAAGATATTAGGATTTGAGGGAATCAAAGAAAGATATGATAAAAGTTTTTGCTCTTAAGGAAACTGCCATTTAATGGGAGAAGGAGTGTATGCAGGGGATAACAATACTAGCAGACATACAGTATTTTGAAATTTGTAATTTAAAATATGTTCCTTTAAAAGAAACCCTTATCTTCTGGCTTTAGTTTTAGTTCTAAGACAGAAGAGCAAGCAAGGCAATGAAGCCATTGGGGTTAAGTGACTTAGTCAGGGTTACACAGGTAGGAAGTACCCCAATTCAGTCATTCTTTTTTTGATCCTCACAACAATTCTGTAAAGTAGGTACTGTTAAGAGCCCCATTTTGTAGAGGAGGAAACTTGAAGCTAAGGTAGAATAATTTGCTGTTAAATGTCTGAGTTGGGATGGAAGCCCAGGTCTTTCTGATGTCTCACCCAAACCCCCCAATCCAGCACTCTATGAACTATTTCTTACTGCCTTTCACTTTTAGCTGGAGACTGGACTTCGGTGATTCTGGAAGAGTGAGGCTGATGACTTTATAAAGCTCTGCCTCACTTAAATCCAACTAATGAGTAAGTCAGGGCATCACTTATGATGCCATTGATCCCCTTTGAAAAGAAGGCTGAACAGCATTGCCTTTCCCTAGCATTGTAACGAGGTTCTGATACATGTTAGTTTAGAAGTAGCCAGTTATACGGTGGGTTCTGAGTGTCTTTAAAAATTCACTCAAGGTTTTGATTGTGAACTTTACAGAAACTTTCTTTGGACCATCCTTTTATTATAGAGCTGAAGTTAAAAGTAGGCTTTTCTATTGGTCTAAGTGTCACAGTTCTGAGACCCGTGGTGGTTTTTTTTCTTTAAAAAAGGTTTTTGTATTCACATGCTTCGTTCATGTCATTCTTTTCTGGAGCATTCTACTGTGGACTCTGCTTTCTGAAGCTGCTCATCTGCCTGTGAATGGGGCTTTTGTGAAAGTGGGACAGAATCCAGTCTGTTTTCTTTGGACATCAAGTAACTGATCAAATAATTTTTGCTCTACAATCAGAAGATCAAATATGTTCTTAAAACTAAAGTTTTCTTTTAAATGTCAGCCAGCCAGTTTTCAAAATTAGGAAATGGAGCCAAAAAAACTCCTTCCAAATCCTAACACAAAAAAGTGTTTTGGCTGTGTAGGATTTGAACCTCAATCTAATGGAATCACATTGTTTTCATAACTGTTTGAGGGAAACCCCTTTATGTTACGCAACGGAAAAACGTTGCAGATTGTGTATCTGAATCATACTTTCCTGAGGAAAAACCGTTTTGTGAAAGGAAACATTCCATTTCCTTATTTTCAGTGGCTTGGAGGTGGGGAGACATCTATCCATGTATCCTTTGAGGGAAAGAGGGCTTAGATTTCTTCTTCAAATATGCATTAATAGAATCCTTTTTATCCCCCTTGGCTTAGTCCAGTGGCAGGCATATAGCATAAAGTGCTTAATAAATGTTTTTTCCTTCATTTCATTTGTTTCTGGCCTCGGTTATTTTATAACACTGTGACTTGAGACAACCGAGCGTATCATACTTTCTAGGATTTGTTCTCTGTAACTGTGAAACAGACTTTTAATGTGCAGTGGCCCAAACTTCACGAAACACCTGTTAAAGTTGTCAGCATCATCTTTAACACAGATCCCAACTGGAGTCTTACACTAACCATTAGCAGATGATACCCATATTGGTAATGTTTCTAAAAGAAATACTTAAAATTGCTAGGGACAAGTGTCAAAAGATAAAACTCCCTCTTTTGAGAGGATACCATCTTCCTTGCAACTTAGTGCATCTCCTGCTGTCCCCAAGAGTTTAAGTGACTTCCCTAGGGTCACATAGCCAAATGTGGCAGAGTCTGAACTTGGACTCAGGTTTTCTTTACTCCATAATCAGTGTAATCTCTCTCATGATCCTATTACTTTAAAATTTTGTCTAATTTGGAATTAAAATCATAAGTGGGGATGCAGGGTAGGATAACAGACTTTTTCTCTTGGTAAAGGTTGGTACATATATCATTTACTAGGCTGATTTTAATCATTGCTTCTTTAAGAAGGATGAATATTGGTTTTTTTTCTGAATTCATTTGTGAGGTCTTGTCCCTAAAGAAAGGGAATTGATCATTTGTTTAACACTGTTGGTTTATTTTAGGCATAATTTTTTAGGTATAAAATAATATTTTAGGTATAATTTGTTTATATTTTATATAATATATTTTATACAAAATAATATTTTAGGTATAATTTCATTAAGAAAATGGCCTCAGATACTTTCTAGTTGTGGGACCCTGGGCAGGTCATTAAACCCCCACTACCTAGCCCTTACAAGTATTAATTCTAAGATGGGAGGTAAGGGTTTAAAAAAAGAAAAGAAAAGAAAAGGCATTACTGGGGCAAGTGACTTAGTGGATAGAGAGTGAAGCCCTAAAATGGGAGGTCCTGGGTTCAAATGTATCCTCAGATGCCTCCTAGCTCTGTGACTGGACAAATCTCTTCACTGAAGTTGCCTAATCCTTAACTGCTCTTCCTTCTTGGAACTGATACTTAGTATTGATTCTAAGACAAAAGGTAAGTGTTTAAAAAAAAAAAAAGAAAAGAAAAGAAAAGAAGAGCGACTTTTTAATCAAGCCTACCTATCCGCAAACACCAATGTGCAAAAAGCCTACCCAATTAAAACCTAAACTTTGAAAATCTTCTCAAACCCAGAAACAAAAAAATGTGATCCCATTTTCTTTAAGTAAATCAGCTGATAAATGAGCAGTCTTAGAAGTAGTCTTTCTATACTGCATATTAGAATTTTACCCTCTTTTCCTTTCCTTATTTTGTTAGCAAAAAGGAGATGTCACAAGTAAATGGAAACATTTTGAAATTAAAGTCAGATTTGCCTAACTGTTCAATAGTGCTAACGTTTGATTATAACTAAATTCCTCCCCAGTTAAAAAATGTTTTGTTATAAAGATCATACAGGTGAAAGGTGCCCTGAGCTTTACTTTTTAAGCTTCCAGAGCCCTTAGAACATAAATGCTATTATTCTCTTAATAGTAATCCTTTGGGAGTAGATCTTTGCAGAAGAGTACAAGTGCTGCCCAGCCATTTATACAAGTCCCTTTTAAAATTTGGGCTTATTATGTGAGTTTCTCAGGCACAAAACTAGTCTATTTCTCATAGGTTTTGGGTTCTGGGAGATTACAAAAGGGAAAAAGAAGGAAGCATTAGTGGATGGTATTTGTTTAAATTTTTGGAGACATGACCACTTTCGGCTAATATTTTCACCAAAAATCTTCAGAAGACATGTGAAACACTTATTGCTTATTTTACTATATAAGCATCCCTTGCCTTCCTTCCATTCTCTTAAGTCGTCATGCAAGATTTCAAGAATGACAAGGGATTTCTGGGGCAACCAAAAAATTATTTTGTATAATCTTAAAGCTCTTTCACTTTTCATGGTATTGCCAAATTCTGTTCCCAATTTATACCAACAGCAATTTTAAGCAAGCTTTCTTGTAGGTTATGATTAGACTCAGAAAACTATATTTTCTTTTATTATGATTCTAGTTGATAATCCTGTCAACTTTTCCTGGAACAAACACATTTTTTAAAAAGTTAGCACAGGTCTAACTAATATGGCCCTTTTAAAAATTCATAGAGCACTTGGTTGATGACAGTTTTGTGACATTGCTAGAATACCATTTTCCTGTATTTTTTAGATGGAACAGATTTGAGAGTTTCAGTCATTTGCCCACACAGTCAGTTAGGCAGTAAGGTGATTCAGTGGATAGAGTATTGGGCTTTTGGTATCAGAAAGACTCATCCTCATGAGTTTAAGCCCAGCTTTGATGCTCACTAGCTGTGTGACCCTGGGTAAATCACTTAACCCTGTTGGCCTCAGTTTCTTTATCAGTCAAATGAACTGGGGAAGGAAATGGCAAACCCCAGAGGGTTCCCCAAGAATTGGCTAGGACTGAACAACAATTAGCATAAGAATCAAGGGTTAACTGCATGGCTCCTGACTCCTCCTATGTGGAGGTGCATTTGTAATCACAATTAATGGAATGGGGGAAGGGGAAGACACCCCAAACATATAACCAGAGTACCTAGTTTAGGTTCAAATAACCTTAGTACCTAGTTTAAGTCTATGTAACTTAGTTAGGTTTAATTTAACTTCACATTTAGTTTCAGAAATTTCATTAAATCATTGTCTTGGAACTCAGGACATACTTTACAGTAGAAACATTCATTAAAAACAAAACAAAACACTCTACCATGCTATTGTGCAAGGGACCTGTCTAGGAGTTGGGTGGGAAGCAGAGAGAAGTGAAAGACTTAGAACTCTTGATTTTTAAGGAGCATGTAATATAAGGTAAAAGATATAAACATAAGTAACCATAATGAAGATAAAATGGGATAAACGAGAGCTTTGAAAGTTCAAAGGAAGTCGGGAACATTTTAAACTGGTAGAAGAAGAGATAACATTTGAATTAGGGCTTGAGGATGGGCAAAATTTCCTTCCTTTTATACAATCAAAATGGAAAAATATTAGATTAGTTGATCAATAATTTTTTCTTTGATATTCTAAGTCTCTCCTATTTCCTGTTACATTGGGGAGGATGAACTGGACCTTAGCCCAGTTGGAATAGGCCAATTTCTGGGTGCTGTTAGTAATTCTCTGGTTTCCTTGAGCTCCTGGAACCAAATTGCCCTGGTCCAGGTGTTTCTGAGAGGCCTAATTCCTCCCAGCTTTCCTATATTTCCTTTTATTTCTATGCCTGTCACTTTATCATCACCAACTTTAAATCAATCATTTCTTCTGCTTCAAAGCTCTCAGATGCATAGTTTGCTTTCTGGCTTATTTTAAAGCATTTATCCTCATATTAGAAATATATTATTTTCCTATTTAAAAAAATGACCTGATAATTGCTACACTCTGCACTTGAGATCCTGAGTTTTTTGGGATTCACAAATTGCTGTGAAAACTTTCTGTAACCATTTCCTCCAAAGTTACCTGAACTAGGAGGCAGCAGGTAGAGATAACTAGGTCACTGCTTCCAGCACACAGAGTGAGTTTGTGGTACAGGTTGGATAGAGTAGCAAGAGGTGGCTGGAGGGCATCCAAGAACCAAGGGAAGCTACAGAAGAACAGGGATGGAGGACATCCAGAATGGCTCACCTGGCCAGGGTTGTGGTTCACGTTGGGATGTGGTTCCTAGAAGTTAAGGGACTTAATTAAGAGGGATTAAATGAAGTTAACACTATTCAAAGACATCTGAGTAGGTGCATGGAGGGTAACATTAGCCCCAGTCATAGAATTTAGAATTGGAAGGTACTTCAGTCATCTAGTCCAGCCATTTCATTTTACAGATAAAGAAACTGAGACCTAGATGGTTAAATGACTCGCCTAAGTTTGCATAGATAGTGAGTTTTAAAATAAATTTTGAACCCATCTCTTGTTTTGAACATCCATAATCTTTCCATTGCATTATCCAGTTTAGAAAATTAGAGAGCAATCAGCATCTTATTAAGTATTTATTGTATGCAGGGTACCTTCTAGGGGAGATGCAAAATTGGGATTTATAGAGAAGAGTCTAAAACCAGAGCCTGGGGCAGTGTCCAGAGTTTAGAAGTTTAGAATATGAGAGTCAAATATCAAGGAAAGGAATATACATGGCATATTGTTTCAGTAAGCTCTCAAATGCCATGACGTTCCCCGACTCCTCCTTTTTTTAGTGGGTGGTCAGGAGTTAAAAGTCTAGTGAATAAAAAACTCAATATAAGATGTTTCCTTTCTGATCAATCCTGTCCTGAAGTCAAGTTAACAAATTCTTAGAAAAGATTCTAGTTAAACTTTGAGATTTTTTTATTTTTATTTTTTAGTTAATTGGTCATCCATAGTAATAGCTGATTTTAGTGTGTTAAGGTTTTCAAAATGCTTTAAGTTCCCATTTGCTCCCCAACAGCAGTTACAGAAGTAGTGCAAATATTGACATCTTCATTTTAGTCGATGAGGAAATTGAGGCTTGGAGATTATACATGTAGCCAATAAATATTAAGGACAGGAGTCAAGCTTTGTTTTTTCCTGAGCCCAAATCTAGTATTTTATTAATACATCAAGCTACCTTGCTATTAAAAAAGGGCTAGCCAGAAAACATGATTTGAAATCTCAGAATACTCTGACTTCTTTTAATTTCTATTAAGAGTTCTAAGTCAATAATAAAGTTCAGATATCCCAATTATTTCTCATAATAATATCTGGGATCCTAGAATATACCTCTGTGTTTTTTTTATTTTGGTTTCAGTTAATAAGGGGAAGGGCATAGAAGTATATGTCATTGGAATATTCTCTTCTCAATAGTAGAGGTCTTACAATAATAATTTTTGGAGCTATGACTACTATTAATTTTATATTTTAAGTAGAATATGCTATTGACATGGAGCTCTTTGCATGTGTAGAGCAGTGATGGGTATAATGACATTATCTTCGTGCACCCATCTCTTTGTTTAGCAATATTTTCCCAAATTATAAGGGGATGCTGTCACTGACAGTTCATTACCAGAATGAAATAGGCAGGTTATGAAGATTCAGCTGATTAAGGCAAAGCTGTAGGATAGTCAGATGTGGTTTTTAAAAAATTCCATGTCCACCAATTGGGGAATGGCTGAATAAATTATGGTGTATGTTGGTGATGGAATACTATTGTGCTATAAGAAATGAAGAGGATAATTTCAGAAAACATTAGAAAGACCTATGTAAACTGATGCAGAGTGAAATAAGCAGAACCAGGAGAACATTGTACACAGTAATGACATTATTGTGGAATGATCAAATGTGAAAGACTTAGCTACTGAAGGATTTATGACAAGGAATGCTATCCACCTCCAGAAAAAGAACTTGTTGGAAACAGAATGAAGATCAAAGCATATGATTTTTCACTGTAGTTTTATTTGTTTGTTTTTTATTTTATATTTTTGGTTTTATATGATTATTCTCTTGAAACAATGAATGATATAACTCCTGGAAGGATGAATAATGGGAGAGAGGGAGAAAATTTGGACCTTATAACTTTAGAAAACTTATATAGAAATAACTTCTGCCATAATGTGTTAAAGTCTAATATTCATCTTTAAAACTAGTATTTTCCCATATATTCTCAGTGATACTTAAAAGAGAGAAGGAGAGAGGAGCATACATTTATTAAGTACCTACTATATGCCAGATACTGTCTTTACAAATATGTCTCATTTGATCTTCACAACAACTCTGGGAAGTAGGTGACATTTATTAGCTCCAGTTTACAACTGAGGAAGCTGAATCAGACAGAGATTAAGTGACATGCGCAGGGTCACACAGCTAGTAAGTGTTTTAAGCTGGATTTAAACTCAAATCTTCCTGGTTCCAAGCCTAGTCCTCTATTTCCTAATTGCATTTCCTAGCACATTCTCCAACTGCTACTTTTTATTTTTATTTTTTTATATGCCACACAAATTTTATTTTATTTTATTTAAAAATTTTATTTTTAGAAGATTTTCCCATGGTTCCATGATTCATGTTCTTACTCCTCCTCTCCCCACCCCTCCCACCCCCACCTGCTCTAGCTGATGCAAATTTCCACTGGTCTTCATGATCAAGACCCATTTCCATATTGTTGATAGTTGCACTGGGGTGGTTGTTTGCAGATATGCAATCATATCTGCAACAACCCATGTGTTCAAGCCAACTGCTACTTTTTAAGAGTATTTGGAAAAGACTGATTTTTAAAAAGAGACTTCTGTATCTCATACTTTAGGAGTTTACTTCAAGCCATCTAACACCTTTGAGTGTCTCTATACTTAAGCAATTTGAGATCTATTTTTATTTTTAAAATCTAGCTGTGTGTGTATGTGAGTGTGAATATGCTTGCTTTGCAAACCTTGAGGCTGTGTTCTGCTAAACTAGAAATGACTTTTGCAAAACATTTTATCCAAACAATGTTGATGTCAGGTGATTTTATAATTTTAGAGCAAATGCAGGTTGGGAATTTTCACACTTTTTTTTGAAATTTTCCCTTTTTTGAAAATTTCTGAACTTAAACTAAAATGAGCACTTCTATGCACATTGTAGAACCAATAATCCAGTTGTACATGAAATGGAATCTCTATTAGGTATAGCTTACTTTTCTTTGTAAGTATATAATAAATTCAACATGTTGCTTTCAGAGCTGCTCCGTTTGTGAAACTTATATTTTCCAAATTTTAGGTTAAGTTTAACTTGATTGGGAGAGGTAGTATGGCAAAGTAGATAAAGAGTTTTTCTTGAAGTCAGGATGATTTGGGTTCAAGTTTGGCCTCTGACACATATTGGCTGTGAAATACTGGGCAAGTCATTTAACGTCTCAATGCTCAAACAGCTGTCAAACTCAGAGAGAAATGGGGCCCCTAAATCATTAATAAGTTTCTCTGTGGCCTTCATATTGACTTAGAAAAACCACATGTTTTATTGTATTTCTATTTATTTTGCTAAATATTTTCCTATTCTTTTTTAATCTAGTTCACCATGCCCTCTAGAGTGTTGTGGGCCCCATCTGGTGTTTGACACCTTACTCTTTTCAACTCTCTAAGATGACAAATTGCTGAGAAGGTATTGGTAGAGGGTGTTTCCTTATCTGGGACTTCCCTATACCAATGAAATTATAGGTGCAGGCCCTATTTCCTATTCTTGAAAATATAGAACAACCTGGCCTCTAAAATCACAGTCTATGAAGAAGATGTAAATATTTTTGTATTTTAAAAACCATTTAGAAAAACAAACCCTGAAACACTGAGAGTAAGTACTCTTAGAAGTCAGGAAGAATACTCAAGAAAAAAAGGTGGTTCCTTACATTTGAATTTCGACAGACTTTTTTTTTTTTTTTTAAACCCTTACCTTCCATCTAGGAGTCAATACTGTGTATTGGCTCTAAGTCAGAAGAGTGATAAGGGTAGGCAATGGGGGTGAAGTGACTTGCCCAGGGTCACACAGGTGGGAAGTATTTGAGACCAGATTTGAACCTAGGACTTCCCATCTCTAGGCTTGGCTCTCAATCCACTGAGCTACCCAGCTGCCCCCTAGACAGACTTCTTGAAAGGGGAAAGTTTTGAGATGAGTAATAAATTAAGTCATTTTAATTTATGATCTCCCCAAATTGGAGCATTCCTAGGGTCTCAGAGAAGGCAGCTAGGTGGTTCAATGGATTGAAAGCCAAGTCCTGGTTTCAAATCTGACCTCAGATACTTCTTAACTGTATGACCCCTGGCAAGTCACTGCACCCCCATTCCCTAGCCCTTACTGCTCCTCTGCCTTGGAACAGAAGGTAAGAGTTAATAAAAATCTTATAGCATTTTGATGCCATACCCAGTTCCTAGTAGAATGTAAGCCCTCAGAGGGCAAGAGCTGTCCTTTTCACCAAGCATCTCACATATCCTTCAGTATAGTAGATGCTTAGTAAATGTTTCTTGAAATTGAATTTGAAATTTCAGCAAAAATATTAGGGAGATTGCCATTTCCTTCCAAATAGACACCTTAAAAGAGCTATCTCAGAAAACAACTTTAAAAGAACAGATTGTATTTACTGAGCATGTTGAACTTGACATAATGGTAGAGGCTAGATGATGGAGTGGCAGTAATAATAATGGCAAAGGTAGCTAACAGGCATATATAGCATGTTGAGATCTGTAAAGCACTTTTCATATTTTGTGTCATTTAATACTCAAACAGCCCTGTGAAGTAAGGCGACTATTATTCCTCTTTTACAGATGAGAAATATAGAGATTAAATGAATCCTTAAAATTTCTTTTTCTTTTACCACCACCATTACTTTAGCAATTGTATCATGAAGCTAAACAGCTGCCGTTGGTGATTTCTGGTACCACAACCAAACTGAGCTGGGATTAGTTGCTCCAAGGATATTTTTTGCTTGTTTTTATTACAACTCAACAACAAGAAGGTTTATTCCATTTACTCCTATACTCTGAATTGTTTCTTTTGACTAGTCAATGGGTGTGACAATAATCCACGGGTACCTACTTGCACACACCAGTGAGTAATAGTCCTTGTCATCATCTGGCCCCAACAGTTGCACATGGCAGGATCCGGACACTAGCCAAGCCCAATTAAGGGAATCAGCCTGTTTTGCCAAGAAGCCATTTCACAAGACATGGTGCTGCTAGAAGCCCTGTGGGAAATAGGTATCGATGCTAATTATTGACCTTCATTAGTCACCAGAACCACTTGCTTCTTATTTCCAAGCCACAGAAATCCACCAATTTCTGAATGGAGGGGTACTCTTAGATACCGATCAAGAAGAAAGGATGCCGGCTCCCACTTAACCACAGTTATGAGCTCCATAAAACCTCCCACAGGAGAAACATAAACAAGTAACATGCAGCATGCTATTATTGTTTTAAAAATAAACTTAGGGTTGAGATGGGTAATCCTTCTACTCTTCATTTTTGTGTGTGAGAGAGACTTGGTGGGTTTATATGTTAAATAAGAAGCTTAAAGTATTACCTGATAAGTCTTGTCTGTAGATAAAGGGAGTTTCTTGTAAGATATTCTGCTACAAAGGGGAAGGGTGTTTTCGTTTTCTGTTTAGTGTGTTTGTGCTTACAGGATATGCTTTCTGCCAAGATGAACCTTCTACATTGCTCTGATCACAGCCCTCTTTCATAACAAGCCAATTCCATATATAGATTGTTGGTAAATAGTTATCTGTACATTGTTTTTCCCATTAGATTGTGAACTTCTTGAAGGCAGGGACTATCTTTGTCAGGGCAGGACTCTTTTAGTTCCTTAGCACATAATAGGCACTTAATAAAAGTTTATTGACTGACATACGTGAGTTTTCCTTGGTTTAAACAAATATCCCAGAAGGTATAAATTAAATCCTATTTGCTAGGAAGTTCTTTTTTTCTCAATATCGATAAAGTTTTGGTACTTCATAGAGCTTTGTGTGGAGAGAGATGACCTCAGGGAGTAATAGGGTCTCTGTCAGGCTGGAGCAGATTTTCATTTTCACACTTAAAGTTGAGAAAAATCAAAAGAAACTACAGAATCCTTTTTCTTTCTACTTTCTCAGAGGACAAGTTGAAATAAAAAATGTTGGTGGTTATTGAATTCTGATACTCAGTATCAGACATTTTATTGTAATTTTTGTTCAGTCAAGTTCAACTCTTGGTGACTCTGTGGACTATCATACTGTCTGGGGTTTTCTTGGCAAAGATACTGGAGTGGTTGTTCCATTTTCTTTTCTGGTGAATTAAGGCAAATAAGTTAAATGATTTGTCCAGGGTCACATATTAAGTGTCTGAGATATAATTTGAACTTGGGGAAGATGAATCTTTCTAATTCCAGGTCTGGTACTCTATTGTGCCATCTAGTTGCCTTTTAGAAACATTAATTTTTTTTTATCTCTCATTTTCAAGGAAAATAGGAGTTTGTGGCACTAGGCACTAAACTAAAGTTTATAGCATCTTTAGCTTGATAAATTTATAATCGCTATTATAAATAAATATGACATTCATCATGGTATAGTGTATGTTGTTCATCCTTAGTTTCTAAAAGGATCAATGACATCATGAGAGTGATATCTTGACTAGCATATGAGTTGGATTTAAATGAAGCAGAGTTGCACAAAGTTATCAGCTTCCTTCTCTCTTCCAGTTATGCAAGTCCAGTGGCAAGACAAAAGTCAAGATGACTGGCCTGGGAGACTTTACAGATGAAGAAACTAAGCTTGGAGAATTGTCTAAAGTCATAGAGCTAGTCAGTGTATCAGTACAGTTTTTCCTGATTCAATTTTACATAGTGTTTTTTTTTTTTTTTTTTGTAATTTTGTCTAGAGTCAACCAACAATGGACAGGTCTTGCTAGTTATTCTGATTCTGTTATCCCAAGTTTAGAGTCATATTTTCCATTTTTTTTTTTCTGTAAATTGAGCTTATATCTAGGTATATAATACCTTTGCCAAACCAAGGTTCACCAGGGTTAGGAGTCAGACCTTTGTTTGGATCTTTTTGTTTGGGTGATTATTACCTGTATGACCTTGGGAAAGTAATTTAACTTCTCTAATCCTCATTTCTCTCAATTGTTTAATAATGAGTTTGAAACTAATTGGATCTCCATGACCCTTCCAGTTCCAAAACTATGATTCTGTGGAATTTTGGTTTCTTTGCTTTACTATTGTAGCTCAAAAGGAGGTATATCATCCTAAAATACCTCAAAATGTCTTGGGATTTCTTTACTCAAAACATCATGGGTGAGTTCTGAGGGTTCTCAGACACTAGATTACCAAAGTCCTCTTCTGCAAAATTCCAAAAAGATTTTTGGTGATGACACCTAGAAACTGTGGGCCATGTCAGAGTCTCTTTGACTCCCTGCATTTTTCTATCACCTGAGGCTTTATTAATAGATGTGAAGCAACTTGTTTGATGGTAGTTAATATACAAGAGTTTGTTTTAGTAGCATGGTGAGGCAGGAACTGTGTAGGAAGGAAGGTTATGCAAGGTAGTGGAAATGAAAGGGATGGAAGGTCAGAAGAGACTAAGGAGGTGGAGGGAGAAAGGTGAGGGGGGTGAAGAAAGAAGGTAGAAAAGGATTGGGAGGTGCTGAAATATTTGGCTTGAATTTATTAGTGACAGGGATTGAGTGCCAGAGGAATATGGAGAAGGACCTTAAGTAGTTGGAGTAGTTTGTTATACTATTAGGAGGGAAGAAATCAGCAGCAATAGGTGGAAGTTGCAAAAAGATAAATTTAGGGTTGATGTATATCTAAAGGTGGAACAGGGTGCCCAAAGGTGATTGAGTTCTAATAGGTCAAAAGAGGCCAAAAACAGAGGAAAATGATTCATATGTATAAAAACATTTATAACAGCATTAAAAAAAATCCATCATCTTCCATCTTAGAATTGATACCAAGTATCAGTTCCAAGGCATAAAAGTGATAAGGGCTAGGCAATTGGAATTAAGTGATTTGCCCAGAGTCACAAAGCTGGGAAGTGTCTGAGGCCAGATTTAAACCCATTACCTCCCCTCTCTACATCTGGCTCTTGATCCCTGAGCCACCTAGTTGCCTCTATAACAGTATTTTTGTTTGTAGCAAAGAATTGGAGACCAAGAAAGTGCCCATCAAATGATGAATGAATGACCAAATCATGCTATAACATGTATATATTGTACCATAAGAAATAATAAAAGACATTCAGAGAAATCTTGGAAGACTTCTATAACCTGATGCATAGTGAAATGAGCAGTACCGGGAGAACAATTTATAGAATGACTACAATATTGCAAAAGAAAGCAACTGTGAAAGACTTAAGAACTCCAATCATGAGTAGAAAAAACTTTGGGTAGAGAGATGATTATAGATACAAGAATGATACCTGACTTTTCAGACATGGTCTATGTGTAGAATTATTTTACTTGATTGGATTGGTTACAAGGGAAGACTTTTATTTGAGGGGCAGGGAGTAGAGTTATGGTGGATGATTGGGAGGTAGTACTGGTGGTGTAAAAAAGGGAGAAGTGTCAAAGATTTAAAAAGAAACACAGAAGAGAACAGAAGGATGTTAACAATGGGACTCATGTAAGCAGAACTGTTTTTGATACTTCTCTGTTGTTTAATATATATTTGGAAAAGACAAACACTATGTAATAGAAATTTGTGGTTTCATATACTCCGTTTTTTTGTTCTTTGTAATCTGGATATGTTTGCGTAAATATTTATCAGTTTTGTATTTGTGTTTCAGTTTTTATTATTTTTTTGTTTCTAACATTGAATTTTTATTTTATTTATTAATTTATAACATTTCTTCATGGTTATAGGATTCATGTTCTATCCCTCCTCTCCTCCCACCCCCTCCCATTGCCCACACAGTTTCACTGGATTTTACATGTGTCATTGATCAGGACCAATTTCCATATTATTGATATTTGCATTAGGGTATTCATTTTGAGTCAATATCCCTAATTATATCCCCATCCACCCATGAGATCAGTTTTGTATTTAAAAAAAAAAAGAGAAGTGGAAGTCTGAAAGCCAAAGGCTGGATGACCCCTCTCAGATATTTTATATAGCAGGGATTCCTTTCGGATATGTGTTGAGCTAGATGGCTGATCAGACCCTCTTCTAACTCAGAAACCCTGAGGTTCTGCAAATAGTTTTGTCACTCTCAAGAATATCCATTCAGCAGGTTTAAATAACATTAGCTGCTCTTAATTGGTTAAACAGTTTTGTGTAAGTGCTCAAGGTGTGCCTGTTGCTGTGATCTTTAGGAATGCTTGCCTTTCAGTTTTTGTTGCCATGGAGGAAACTTGCAATGAATGATAGGAAACAGCTGTTTATAACTTAATAGAAAGGAATCCAACCTCATGGAGAAACTTAGTATTCAAAAGAACCATTAGTGGGAAATCCTTTTAGATGTAACACGTCAGAGATATGGAATGCTGCTCCCATGTCTCTCCCATCCTTTCCATTATCTTACATAGCTGTGTTCTTTTTTACATGCTCAGTTTAAGTGGCTTCAACTAGGTTTTCAAAATGGGCTTTTGGTATAGATCAGTGATTCCCAAAGTGGGCTCTACCACCCCCTGGTGGGTGCTGCAGCGATCCAGAGGGTGGTGATGGCCACAGGTGCATTTGTCTTTCCAATTAATTGCTATTAAAATTTAAAAAAAATTAATTTCCAGGGGCTAAGTAATATTTTTTCTGGAAAGGGGGTGGCAGGCCAAAAAAGTTTGGGAACCACTGGTCGACCCTATGAAAGTAGATAATCACTTGTGAGGCAGTTAGCTGGTTTAGTTGGACTTAGTTGGAGAGTCAGGAAGACATGAGTTCAAATTCTGCCCTCACCTCAGAAACTTATCAGCTCTGTGACCGGAGGCAAGTCGAATAAATTAATTGAGATTCCATCAGTGACATAATAGTTATAAAGTGGTTATATAGTGTTTAAGACAGTATATAAATCCTAACTATTACTATAATTGATACCTTATGCCATTATTTCATTTGTAAGACACTTGAGTCTATTTGTATAAGGTATATATAAAAAGAAACACATAGATATAGCTTTTGTCTGAAGAATGTAAGGATTGAGAGACTGGTATGAAAGCACTCAGATAGCTAAAAGGGGGAGGTTTTGGAATCCTTTATTTTATGGACAAGAAACCCAAACCTCAGAGAGGAGTGATTTAAACCCTGAATGTCAACAGAAAGTCAAATGCAATGTTAGATATATTTAAAGTTATTTTAGGATTGAGAAGTATAAATGTACAGTTTGAGGAAGAGAACCACTCCCCCCCTCTTACATTAATATATAGCCTCCTGGATTTGATCCACTTTATTCTGGTAATACTCAGTCTGTTCCCAAAATGATTTGGCCATTTCCTACTACTCCTCCTTCTTTAAATGTTTTTTGGATTCAGAAGAAAAATACTATTCTCTTAGATGATGTTTATATCTTATTTCATGAGAACTAACATGAATATGTTTTTCTTAATAAGAAAGGATTCAGAATTTCTAGCATCACACTTAATAAAAGACATAAAGACAACATCATGGGAAGGACATTGTTTATCTTTTATTGCCCTTTGTCTTGTAGTATTGTAAAGATTTAAAAATTTTGTTTAAAAAAACCTGCTAGGCATTTTGTGATGTCAGAGAGTACCCCATCAGTAGTCATCTGTTGTCATTTACCGCTGTCCTCTCTTAGATATTCTTGCCAAAAATTATCCTTCTATGCTCCTTGTAGTCAATATCTAAGAACCAGGAGAGTGTTTCAGACTTAGGTTGGTTACTGAACCCAGGTTTGGTTCCTCATTTTTGCCAGAGTCTGTTTGAAAGGATTTGAATGGTTAAGGGCCTGAAGAGTTGTGGGGAGCCCCAGGGTACCTTGGATTTTTGATGCTTGGCAGTGGTACACAGAACTCCTAATGGGAAAGGTGATCCTTGTCACCAGCTGTCATAGGTAGTCACTCAATGGGTGGGAGAACTATGGCCTAAACCATTGTTTTTGTAAACTCCAGTTGGATGACAGGAGGAAAAAGCATTTGACAGCCATCTGAGCTGAAGTTTTGGCAAGCTGCAATTCAAAACAAAAATATATCAGCTTGCTGTAATCTGCATTTAGACCTGCTCCCTGTGGTGCATTAGCGATGGTCTGCGCATGGTGATTGCAGATGGGATGCTCTCACTATGACCTCAGAGTACATTATTTGAGCAAATGGTAAAGTGCTTTAGTCATTTGAAAATTTGCCAGCCATTTGACTTTTTTTTTCCTTTGCTATATTGAAGATGGTCCAGGGTTTGGTCCTGAGGTCTATTTTTAAAGAAAACAAGTCTGATGTAATGAGGAAGACTCTTAGCTATCAGTGCTTGAAATTTCTTAACTCCCCTCTGCTACTACTATTACTTTCTAGCACATTTATTAATATCACTATTAAACCCATTGTAGTATTTTGTACCAAAATGTTTTATATACATTGTCATCTCATTGTATCCCCACTTGGGAGGAAGGTAGGGGCAAGAATTATAGTCATTTTACTGTTGGGAAAACTGAGGATCCTCTTAAGTTTAAATAACTTCCTTGGGACAACTTTGTGTTGTCACCTACTCGCAGAGAAATGACTTAAAACTTGAGTTTTTCGATTCTAATTTCGGTGTCCTTTCTATCCAAATGTCAGAACTCTTAAGTAGACATATGCTGAATCTCCCAAGGTGGGCATGACTGTTAGGATTTGTTCCATTATGTGATTGTTCCTTTGCTAACCCTTTAATAGTACAGCATGAACAGTATTTTGGATTTCAAACCTCTTTTAGGTTCTAAATAGATTGGGTTCTCCAATTCCACCCCTTGATAAAATGTAGTGCAGGTGTGCAGACCTGGAGTTGATCAGACAAAATAAAAAATTTCTGCTGTAAGTATACTTTCATTGAGTCTTAGGGTTCTTTAAAATACAGTAAAATAGGTCTCTGAGGAGATATGCCTGGACTTGTCAAGAGGCTGGGCTTAATTCTTGGCTTTGTCCCTTACCAGCTGTGACTGCACATTATTTAACTTGTTTGAGCCTTAGTCCCTTGTAGTAGTCTCTTGTGACAAAATTTCTTGCCAAACCTTTAAGGGATCTCTAAATGTGAAATTAGGGCAGACTTGGCCATGGGAGAATGGTTATATTTAGCAGTGGGCTGGTAAATGTTTAACTACTGGCTCTCTGGGAAGAAAAAAAAAAAGAGAAGTTTAATCTTTATTATGAACATTTTTGCCATTATTTTATCAGGTCTGGACATTGAACAACTTAATAAATCAAATTTTAATTTATAGTATTTGCCAGTTTCCCAGGTGTAAATTCTCACACTTAAAAATTGAACATTAGGGTTCATATATTTCCCTTTGAGAGCAGGGGACTATAACTCACAGAGATGTGCCATTGTGTAGTGTAATGAATGTTGGATTTGGAGGCAGAAGACTTTGGTTTCAATCCTGACTCTGTTTCTTTATACTTCTGACCTGAGAAAAGACATTTAATGTCTCTGGGACTTATTTCCATCTGTAAAATGAGAAGATTGGATTTAATGACTTCTAAAGTCTCTAACTCTAGGATGCTTTGTTTTTTCTTCTTATATCTCCTTGTAAGGAGAGCAGCCTTGATACCAAAGTCTGTTCAGAGAAAATTCCCAAGGAATTCCCTGAAATCATAGCTTTTCCCCTTTTCTGTCATTTTTGCTCCAATACAATACAAGAGGTTTAAGACTCTTTAAGTACACACAACTAATCATGGAAGGAATCTTCAGGCAGTTAAGTGATCCAGTGTATAGAGCACTGGACCTGTAGTCAAAAAGACCTGAATTCAAATCTAGTCTCTGGCTGTATGACCCTGGCAAAGTCATTTATCATTTGTGAATTCATCTGTAAAATAGAGATAACATCAAAGCTGAAATATAGTGGTAAGAATTAAATGAGATGTCATTTGTTAAGAGCTTTGCAAGCCTTAAAGTGCTATATCTACACTCTAACTATCATCATCATCATCATCATCATCATCATCAATCATCATTATCCGTAATAGTAGTACAAACTATATACATCTACCAGAAGTGAAAAGGATATCATTTTACATTACTCTACTAGGTGGGTACCAGTTGGCAACAAGTAGGCTCTTTTAGGGGAATTTCTGCTAAACATACTCATCAAGTCTAAAAATTTGGAGATTCCACTAATAAGCTGTATTAAGGCTGTGTGTGTTTTGTGTATACATATACATAGATATAAACATATGTGTGTATATATACATATGTACACATACACTTGAAAAAATATGGACAGCTGTAATTTCAGTTGTGGATTGCTTATTTTCATTGGGGAATTTTTAGTAAAGAACTCTATGTGTAATTCTCAGTCAATCATTCCTTTGACTCATACATTCCTAAACTTGCAGCAGGAAGATCTATGTTTATATGAAATGGGGGAAGACTCCCCCCTTCCCCCCTTTCTTTGTTAACTAAAGATGAACAGCTGAGCCATTTTTCATTCCCTTGTTTTTAAGGGGGCTTCCGATTCAAAGGCAGTTCTGGCCTGAAGCAAAGAAGGGACCCAAACTTTGTTAGTAATGTGTGTTTACTTACTCTCAGTTTAACAGTCACACCCTGGCTTGGAATGCAACTATCTTCAGCAATGAATGAAAAACCTAGGTTTTCCTGGGTTTTAATTGTTTTTAAACTATTGCCCTAATAGTAGAGCCCCTAACTGGGGAATTTCCCTTTCAAAGCTCAGGCTCTAGTATCTCAGCTTTTTTCACTTTTTTCCTGATTGTCAGTCTTGTCTTGATATCTAGGGTCATACCCAAACATTCAATATGGAACACCAAAGGTATGGGGAGTTCAGTTTCATTTGGAGCCAAAAACTTCCATTATCACTGCTGGCTATGACTCTTGGTTTAAAAAAAAAAATCTTTCCCTTCTCTTCTCCCTTCTCTACCCAAACTGTACCCTTAATTTTTTTTAAGTAGAACTATTTTTTAGGTATCATGCTAACAGGAGCTATTATGAGCTATTTAGAAGTGCCAGTGTTCCACAGAATACAAGTGGAGGATGGAAAGACAAAAAGCTTATTTCTCTAAAGCTGACCAAAATTAGGAGATGTATTTTAAATGAATTTAGACAACTTACTGTCTCAGTAAATCAAGTTTAGGTATGATAGGCTACAGGAAATGTATGCTAAAGAAGATTGCAGGCTTTTCCTTTCCTTCAATCTAGTTCTTTCTTTTAGGAACGGAGCAGCTCACTGTTTTCAGTTCAAGAAATATTTATTAAGACTCACAGCCTTGCTCTTATGGAGCTTATAAATCTAAAAAACACTCAGTACCTCCTATGTGCCCAGGGATACAAAGACAAAATGGGAAACAGTATCCCCCCTGCCTGCAAGGAGGTTACAGTCTAGGCATGGGAGATATATATCTAGTTAGAAGGATATGTTGGGGCAAAAGAGAGCATACAGATCAACAGCTGCCATTTGAATTGAGGGCAATGAGGGATATGGTGATAAGTACTGTTTACTGGCTTAGAGGGATCCTAGAAGACTTCAGAAGTGACATTTCAGTTAGGTTTTAAAGGAGGATTAGGGATCAAAGTAAAGAGATGTTAATCTAGGCAAGTGCTCAAGAGTGAGGTGATGCCTGGTTGGGATCCTTCCTATAAATGGTGATACAGGAATCACCAATGAGGAAAAGATTTCCCTCTTCCTTCTGAAGATTTCCCAGGACAGTTGGTTAGTTGTGGTTCCTTGTACTTGAAAAGGACTAAAATGACATCACTAGGGTGATGCCTTTTGACTCATCCATAAATTAGATTTAAGGGAGGCAGACTTGCACAGAGTCATCAGCCACACTCTCTCTTCCAGACTCATTGAAGTCCAGTGGCAAGATCCAAGTCAGGATGGCTGGTGATGGCCCAGGATGCCATGGATGACCTTGGCTTATTCTATGTCTAAGCACTCCACAGCACCTGCTTCAGCTGCCTTCATGGATGTTGAAACAAATTGTTCTCATTCGCCCCTTTTACCAGGGAAAGTCTTCATATTCCCAGAGTTGACACCCCCTAACTCACTGATGGGCTTGAGATCCATCTGTTACCTCTACCTGGTTTAGCCCACTTGCTGAGATGGTTTACCGGGGATGTGGCTGCTGTGTATGCTACAACTTCTTAGAGCCACAGGTGCCAGTTGAGTGCCAGGTAGAAACCAAAAATGGATGAACAGCCCTGAGAAACAAGCCTTCCTACTAGAGGTACTACTCTTCCCTGGACACCTCATATGCTTACCAAGAGTGCCAGAGTAGTGATGCAGCGGAGAAAGAAACTGAGCACATTAAGCTTTAAGGTGATATTAATTTTGGAAAAGACTTTAAAGCCACGGTCCTTTACCATTTTTTTTGTGTGTGTTATACCCCTTTGGCAGTCTGGTGAAGTCTATGGACCCTTTCTCATGATAATGTTTTTAAGTGAATAAAATATGAAGGAAACATAGGTTTTGAAGGAAAATGGTTATTTTAATACAGTTACCGGCATATTTAAAATAAAATGGGTTTACAGGTCACAGGTTAAGACCCCTGGATCTTAGTCCAAACATCTTCTATAGAGGAAGAAACTGAAACCTTGAGGGGTTAAGATAAATTTTTCATTGAATCATTTCAACCATAGCATCCAAGAAGGATGGGAGCTGATGCTTCTGAATTATAACATCCCTAGCTGATCTTAAAAGCTTGTAATTGTCAGACAATGCTTTATCTGATTTATTATAAACTCCAAGAAACCTATTTAGGTATAACTAGAGTTGGCTTACTTGTGTGAAGATGGGATTAACTCTGTCCTGCCCATTTTTAGAATTAATCACCTGAAGTATATACACCCCACTTATCCCAATGAACCTCCCCCACTTAAGGTTAAGTGAGGTATATTCAAGCTTCTGGTGATTAAATCTAAAAATGGGCAGGGGAGACTTAATCCCATCTTCACACTTGGTTTATCAGGGAGGAAGATTTAACAAAGACCTATAGTTCTTTGGAAAGAGTGTTAGGTCTGGTTTGTGAATTGATGAAAAAATCCTACAAATTGCCAGTAAGATGGTGGTAGAACTAGAGTCTCCTGTTTTGTTTTGCTTAATTAGCAAACATTTATCAAATACTTGTCATATGCTAGACACTGGCTAGGCACATGGAATACTAAATGATAGTTTCTTGCTCTCAGGGAGATTATATTCTATTGGGGGGAGATTGCATTCTACTGGGGGAGAGAACCTATTTATTATTACTAGAGTTTGGGATGGGAGTGATTACTGGAAAACGACAAATGTTTAAAAAACAAAACTAATTATCAAAAAGCCATCACTCTCTCTTCCTTACCCAAATCTCAATCAACCATAGAATGATAAATAAGGATATTGATTCCTTTTGAGAGTTCTAATCCTGATTCTTTGAAATAAATCAATGAAAGCACAATGTGATAAGGTATTTAGTAATACAAACTCACATAAAATTGCCCATTTAGGAGCATGGAGAACTCTTCCACTCCTTAACTGAAATCCACCCTTAACAAAAAACTACTCCCCCTTTTTTACCTTTCTCAGTAGTCAATGGCAGCACTAAATATCCGATCTTCTCTCATTTTAAAAAAAACTTAGAACTAATTTTCAATTCTCCCTTTGTATCCACTCCCAAAGTCTTATTAGTTTTTCCTGGGCTGTGTTTTGCACATTTCTTTCAGACACCTCAGGCTCTCTAATAGGAGTTTTCCTTGCTTTATAGTATAGTGTAGTAGAATAGGAAGAATCTTGACGTTGGAGTCAAATCCTACCTAACCTCTTTGGGATTCAATTTCCTTACTTATAAAATGGACTAGAATCGCTAGATGAAGTTTAAGACCTCCTCCATCTCTAAATTTGGTGATCCTATTAGTCTCACAGTTCCACAGACATGCATGTGATGAGACTTTCCTCCTTTTCTTGTCTTACAGTCATTTGTTTGGCCTGACAGCAGAGCATATTCCCCAGTGATATGCACCTGTTAGGTGCTTTAGACCTTGATAATCAGATTTTATTAGGAATAAAAGAGGGGCAGTCAGGTTCATACATACTGTGGTTGGCATATATTAAGAAGGAAGAGGCACATTTGGGATGGTTCTCCCAAATACTCTGAACTTGCCATATGTTGGAAATCAAGTGGTAACTGTGTTTATCGTTTATCTGAATTGTTTTGAGGACATATTTGCAAATTACATGAAAGCCTTGAATGTCGTGTTGGCTATACCGTTGTGCATTGCCTAATTAAGCCAACAGAAATGTAGCTACTGTGCTTCAGTCTCACTGTTGTAAGAATTTGAAGAATGGTAATATTATCTTTTGGTGATATTTAAGTAGAGCATGTAGTGGCCTAAAGAAAACATTTGGCTCATTTTATACAAATAAATGTACTGTATGTTTGTACCACATTGGCTGTCTGAATGTGACTTGCTGGAGGCATTGATAATTATGTCCAGAATCTTCTCTGCCAGTCTCCAAAGGAGACTGGGATTCCTACCTTTGTGGGAATAGGAAAAGGGCTGAGTACTATATTCTCTAGTCTCTGAGAGGAATATTAGATTAGAATTATATCTGGCTTTCCTTAAATATTGATGTGTATAGGGGCACAATAAAAGTCACTATCTGATCCCTTTTAAAAAATAATTTTATTCAAAGATTTTATTTTCTCAATTACAAAAAATAATTTTATTTTCTCTATTACATTTTCTCAATTAAATTTTCAGTGTTTTTGGAATTATAAGATCCAAAAAAGTATCCCTCCCTCTCTTCCCTTCCTCTTCTCAGAGATGGTAAGCAATTTGATCTGAGTTATGTACATGTATTATGTAAAAAATACTTTTATATGGGTCCTTGTTTTAGGAGAATATTCATATAAAACCAAAACCTCCCAATAAAATAATCAATTAACTAATGTGAAAGATAGTATGCTATGATCTGCATCTGACTTCCATCAGTTCTTTCTCTGGAAGTGGATAGGATCCTTTGTCATAAGTCCTTCAGAATTGTCCCATATTGTTGATTTGCTGACAATAGCTAAACCTTGATTTACAGTTGATCATTATACAATATTGCTGTTACTATGTACAGTGTTCTCCTGGCTCTGCTTATTTCACTCTGCATCAGTTCATGAAGATCTTTCTAGCTTTTAGCCCAATAGTATTCCATCACCAACATATACCATTTATTCAACCATTCCCCAATTGATGAACATCCCCTTAGTTTCCAATTCTTTGCAATCATAGAAAGAGCTGCTATAAATATTTTTATATAGCTAGGTCCTCCCTCCCTCCCCCTTTTTTAAAAAATCTTTTTGGGATAATAAAAATTTTGGGGTTAATAATTATAGCCCTTTGGACATAGTTCCAAATTGCTCTCTAGAATGGTTGGATCAGTTCACCACTCCTCCAACAATGCATTAATGTCCCAATTTTGCCATATCCCCTCCAACATTTGTTATTTTTCCTTTACCACTATATTGGCCAATCTGATAGCTGTGAGGTGGTACCTCAGAGTTGTTTTAATTTGTATTTCTCTAATCAAGTGATTTAGAACATTTTTTCCCACATGATTATTGATAGCTTTGCTTTCTTCATCTAAAGATTATTTGTTCATATCCTTTGACCATTTGTCAATTGGGGAATGACTTGTATTCTTATAAATTTGACTTAGTTCTCTATAGATTTGAGAAATTAGACCTTAATCAGATAAATCTGATATAAAATCTTTCCCCCCCAGGTTGTTGTTTCTTGGTAATCTTTGTTATATTGGTTTTGTTTGTGTAAAGGCTTTTAAATTTAATATAATCAAAATTATTAATTTTATATCTCATAATGCTCTATCTTGTTTGTTCACAAATTCATTCTTTCTCCATAGATCTGCCAAGTAAACTATTCTATGTTCCCCTAATTTACTTATGGTTTCATTCTTTCTATATAAAATGTATACCTATCTTATCTTGGCATAGGGTGTGAAATATTGATCTATACCTAGTTTCTGCCATACTGTCTCCCAGCAGTTTTTGTACTGACCACATTTAAGAGGGAAGAGCTAGCCCAAGCTCATGCTTTGCAATCTCTACTTCTTCCCACCAAACACTGTTTACAGAAAAGACCACCACAAATAGTGAATAGTGAATAAAAAACTTTTATCCAAGCAAGTAATAAACAGAAATAGGGAGATTTCTACAGATTAAAATATACTGGAATATACACAGGAATAATGAAGTTTTTAGATGAAAGCATGATGAGAATTTGCTAATGAAGAGTGAGGCCTGAATCTTATCTAAAGGGAAATCTCCCAGAGTCTCTGGAGAGGAAAGTTGAAAATCAAGGATATGTTGAGTAGCCAGCCTCTACTCTCTTTTCCTTTCCTTCCCTTCCTCCTCCAATCTCCTCCCCAATATTATATCAGTTCTGCCCCCATATACAAGTATAAAGCTTTGTGTTACCATTCTCTCCACCAATCTGGAATCACACCAAGCAGCAGTATGCAAAACGCTTGTCTGGAACCTGGATTGCGTATCAATTATTTTAATAATTTAGGATAGGAAGAAGAAACAGATCTTCAAATTTGTTGGTATAGAATTCTCAGATATTGACTTTTTTTATAGCTAACATTTTAACCTCTTTTATCCTGTGCCTATTTTTTTTTTTGGGGGGGTAAAATTGGAAGTATAAGGAAGTAATCATTCTACCTAAGAGAAAATATATGTGCACAAATGCTTCATTTATCTGATATTAGGGACTGAAATGTTCCACAGAACTGAAATTTCCAAATAATGGAAACCAGCCCCTTTAAAATATCATTAAAAAAGTATTTTAATGTAATTTTCTTCACCATATATTTCCTATTAACCTTTCATTATGGAAGGAGCATGGGAACTTTAATGTAACAAATGAACAAATTTTAAAAAAGAGAGAGCACATTGGCTCTTGGTTCATAGGCCCCAAGTTACAATTTCATCTGACTTTTTATTATTTGAATAGCCTTGGGCCTGGGTTTCCTAATTTGGAAAATGAGATATTTGAACTAGATGGCCTCTTGAGGTCCCTTTGAGATCTTATTTCTGATCCTATTCTTGCTATCATGATCATAAATTATTTAACTGTGGTGTGGAAAAGGGGAAAGCTTTGGTGACTTGGTATGTAGGACTGTTTGTCCATACAGAATATGTCACCAGATGTCTGTGTCTGCTTTCTATCTAGTTTTTCCTCTCTGTTCCCTTGCAATCAGGTGTCTCTTGTTGCTGCTGATAGTGCCCAGCCCTTGGCAGACACCTGATCAGCTTTTGATTTGTGACATCTAATCACTTAGAATTTGGGAAATCAACTAATTTCTGTAGATTTTTAAGGATAAAATAGTTCTAAGTAAAGGCATAAGATGTAGAACCTTTTATATCTTCTTATTATAAACCAACACAATAGTTAATTGTCAAGCAGTTTTTCAGAATCTTTTCTGATAGGATCAAGTGGGCTCATATTGTAAGGGATTCTGAATGATTAGTAAAGGGTACAAAGAACTAAAGACACAAGTAGTACCTTTCTCTAGGGGAGTTTGCAATTTAATTGGGTAGATGGTCAATCACTAAGCATTTCTGAAGTGCCTACTGTATGCCAGGTGCTATGCTAAGTCTGGGCATTCAAAGAAAGGGAAAAACAATCTATTTCCCATAGTTAAATTGAGGAGACAACATATATAGATGACTGTGTGCAAACAGGATATGTATAAAAGGTCATATTGAAAGGAAGTCAAAAATATGAAGGCTGAAAAAAAGGTTACTTGCAGAAAGGGGGATTTTGGATGAGATTTGAAGGGACCCAAGAGGCAGAGGAGGGGAAGAACTCCAGCCATGGGTGAAAGCCAGTGAACATGCCTGAAGTCAGGAATTTACATACCGGGAGGACCCTCTGCTTCAACAGCCTTTCTTTCTCATTGGCTGGTTATTCCAAGAACCTCCATTTTAAGTAGAGCACCCAGGCCAGCTGTGACTTTATTCTTCCCCACAATGTACTTCTGTCTCTGCTAGCCTTTCTCATGTTAAGTCATTTTCCATTCATGTCTGATTCTTCATGACCCCATTTGGGATTTTCTTGGCAAAGATAGAGGCATGGTTTTCCATTTCCTTCTCCAGTGGCTATCCCATCACTTCTTTTGGCTCCTATGCCCCTAAATAAGTTAATCCACTCTCCAGTTTTCTTATCTCTTTCAGTGCCTGTTTTCTCAGTTATTCACACTAATCCTTGGCATCATTTTTTGACTTCTGCTTTGTCTCCCTCTTTCTATTCATTAAGCTAATTCTTTCAATTTATTCTATCTATCCATCTACCTATCTCCTGCCTGAGCCTTCTTTGATTTCTGCCTCCACAGAGACCACCCAAGTCCAGGTTTTCTTTTTCTTATTCCTCAACCATTATTACAACTTCCTACCATTCTTTCTGATTCCCCCTTTCAATTTGTGCATGCATACTTAATCTTCTTTAAATACCTCTGTCATCATAGCATTCTTGTTCAAATTCCAGGTTAGCTTTTTAGAGCCCTCTATAATCTGTTCCAAATGATGGAGCCAAGGTTATTTTCTTCTGCTTTACAACAAGAAAGGCCCATTTCAGTTAAGGTGTCTGCTTAATGACCACTATATGCCACCTCGGAGCCCTGCCTCTCCTCCTTGCTTTTATAACCTTTGCTTGGGGTTTTGATTCTTAATAGAATATCTTCCCTACATATCCAGGTTGTACCATACTCTAGGTCAAGTCTGACACTCTATGAAGCCTGCCTTGAATATCCCATACTACAGTGATCTTCCACCAACTTCTTGAGCTTTAAGGCAACTAGGTAGTATAATGAATAGAGTATTGAACCTGGACTCAAGAAGACCCAAGTTCTAATTTAGTCCCATCTTTCACTGTGTGTGAACATGGGCAAGTCACATAACTTTTGCCTCAATTTCCTCATCTATAAAATGGAGATAATAATAGCACCCACCTCCAGGGTTGTGGTGAGGATCAAATGAATTAATGTTTGTTTGGAAAGCATTTATTTATTTAAAAACCCCTTACCTTCTGTCTTAGAATCAATATTGTGTTTTGGTTCCAAGGTAGAAGAGTGGTAAACTAGGCACTGGGGTTGGTTGAGTGGCTTGCCCAGGATCACTCAGGAAGTATCAGAGATCATATTTGAACCCAGGACCTTCTGTCCCTGGGCCTAGCTCTCAATCCACTGAGTTACCTAGCTGCTCCTGTGGAAAGTACTTATTAAGTACTTAAGTGTGTGACAGGCACTGGGTTAGATGATAGAAAGACCAAAATGAAACAGCCCCTGTTTGCAAGGACTTTAAATTCTACTGGGGAAGATAAAACTGTCTGTCTATTGACTGATCAATTTTATATATGTAAACATTATATATGTACATATATATTCCTATTTACGTGTGTATAGTAGGGCCCTGTTATCCTTGGGGGATATTTCCCAGAAAATGTGGATGGCTGAAATCTTGGATATAAGCTTACACCTGCTGAGTGTAATGTGATTTTCTTGTACATATGTATAATAAAGTTTTAATTGATAAATTAACACACATTAAATACAGTAATAATAAAGCATGCTGTCCATTATTTTATTGTATGTTATTATACATACTGTAAAAGGGAATTCTTTGTTCTCTTTGAATTTATGTATTTTAGTCAACCATTAAAATTTTAAATTCTTATTATTGTAGATTATATACTACGATGCTCTCTCTCTTTATTCTTTTTTTTTTTTTTTTTTAAACCCTTACCTTCCGTCTTGGAGTCAATACTGTATATTGGCTCCAAGGCAGAAGAGTGGTAAGGGTGGGCAATGGGGGTCAAGTGACTTGCCCAGGGTCACACAGCTGGGAAGTGTCTGAGGCCAGTTTTGAACCTAGGACCTCCCGTCTCTAGGCCTGGCTCTCAATCCACTGAGCTACCCAGCTGCCCCCTCTCTCTCTTTATTCTTGCCCTTCTCATGCAGAGAGTGAACTCCACTCCAGCTGTTCTGCTTACCCACATGTCTGACTTTTGTCTGTCTGCACCAGGGTCCTGATGGTTGACCACCAGTTAACTTAAATTTTGAAAATCGAAACTTTAGATAAAGGGGAATTACTGCGTGTGTGTGTGTGTGTGTGTGTGTGTGTGTGTGTGTGTGTGTGTGTGNGGGAATTACTGTGTGTGTGTGTGTGTGTGTGTGTGTGTGTGTGTGTGTGTGTGTGTGTCTAGATAGATAATCTGTACATACACAGAGTGAATGCAAGGTAAGGTAACTCGGGGAGTGGTTGAAGGGGTGGGAATTGGGACAGGAAGACAGACCTTCATTTAAAAGATGGTGCTTGACAGTCTAATGTAATGGACTTCTCTACTAGCAACAATTCAATGATCCAAAACATTTCTGAGAAAGAACACTATCCACATCCAGAGAAAGAACTGTGGGAACAGAAACACAGAAGAAAAATAACTTCTCAATCACATGGGTCGATGGAGATATGATTGGGGATGTAGACTCTAAACAACCACCCTTATGCAAATATCAATAATATGGAAATATGTTTCTTCCATAACACATGTAAAACCCAGTGGAATTGCACGTTGGCTATGGGAGGGGGCTGGGAGGAGGGGAGAGAAAACATGAATCATGTAACCATGGAAATTTTTCCTTAATCAATTAAAAAAAAAAAAGATGGTGCTTGAGTTGAGTCATGGGATTGAATATGTGGAGATGGGGGTGGAAAGGTTCATTCCACTGCAAATACACAGAGATGGGAGATGGGGTCCCAGATGTGAGAAGTAAAAAGGCCAGCTTGGCTAGACTGTAGAGGGTGGGAAGAGAGTAATGTTAGATAAAACTGGAGAGTTAGGTAGAAATTAAAGGCTTTAAAAGCCAACCACAGGATCTGAAATTCTATTCCAAAGCACTATAGAAAGATCACCGCTTCTGAAGTCAGAAGACCTAGGTTTAAACCTGCTCATTTACTGGTTGTGTCTTTGGGTTCTTAATCTCTCTTCATCTTAAATTTTCTCATGTTTGTTAAATGAGGGGATTGGACTAGACCTCTGAGATCCCTTCCAGATCTAGCCACTAGTAAGCCCCTGGAGCCCATTGAGTAGTGAATGACATTTTTGATAGAAGTGGGAGAAATTTGACTCAGGGAAGCTCAAATTGAGAGTATATTTTCACAGGGTTACATGTGGGCTTTGACTTTTAAAAAAATTGTTAAATCTTACTGGATTCACAGAGAAGGTAGCCATTTACCTATACAAGGAATATAGTTAAGATGTCATAGTTTTTGACTTTGTAATGTAGTCTTACTATTGGCATTATATGTGCTCTGCTCTGTTATAAAATACAGCTTGAATGGCCCCTTATCTCTGAAGGTAAGATTCACCTATGTTTTAAAATGTAGTATGGGGCTTAATATTTTATTAAGTTTAGATGATGTAAGCCAGATAATAACTATCTTTAAAATCTAGAAATTATGCTGTCACTGACTTTAATCTTTTCTGTTAATAATAGAGGTTTGGGATTGGGTAGGGGATGCTAAGTTGCATTTAAGCACAAATAGATGATTGTGTTTTTATTGCAGTTGGGGCCAGTGCTTTCACTAATGCCCATCTAGGCACTTTGTCACATAATGAATCGAACTGTCTGTACTTGCCTGGGCTGTGCAGGTGCTTGTCCTTTTAATGTGCACCACATCTATTTGCTCAGGGAAATTGGCCTTTGAAAGTATTTTTTTGTTGAAACTTGAAGAGCCAGGTGCCTCCAGCAAAAGTGGGGACAGGCTTTGGTTTTAGTAGGCTTTATTGGAAATTTGCTAAACCCAATTTGTTAACATGAAGATGGGCTATGTTTCAGCCAAGTAGAGTAGATTATTAGATTATTAAAGTTGTTCCAAGAGCTGCCTTTTGAATGTTTCAGTATGAAGTTAGCCTGAGTATTATTGTAGCCGGAGTGTTATTGCCTTACACTTGACTTGGGACATCTACCTTTTGAGGGATGTCTTTCTTTTATTGCAAATTGGTTATGGTTTTTGGCCTAGTGTTTGACATTCCCTTCCCCTGACTGAAACTCTTTTCACAAATGGGCACAATTTAAGATGACAGTGATGATAATAATCCATTAGAATATAAAGACCTCTATTAGAGCATAAGCTCATTAAGAGTAGGAACTGTTTCACTTTAGAATCTTATGTCCACAGATCTTAGGGTATGCCCAACAGTCAAGGAATTAATAAATATTTATTAGGTTCCTGGAGTGTATAGAGTGTTCTGGGAGAACTTGTACCTCTGATGTGGGGGCTTTCTGAGCCCTTTTCAGGGCTGCCCATCCATCTTTGGTGTGTGAGAATAAAATTGAGTGAATACTCCTGATATTTTAAATTAAAGGATTTAATAATAACAAAAATGAGAGGGAAAAGGATTCCTTCAGCCAAGTGAGCAGGAGCACAGAACCGTACTTGTCACACTTTAACCAAAGCAAAGTCCAAAAAGAGCCCCGTAATGTGGGTTTCAGCCAAATTTATCTCCCAAGCCTCTGTACGTCAAATGAGGACGTACTTAAAAGGATGCTGGGAATGTAGCTCAGGTGTGGCAAATTTTCCACCTGCACAGGTGGCTACCTTTCGCCCAACTCTCACCAGTGGCTCCAGGAAGCTTTAGCAGGTGCAGTGGTCACATTCAGCAAAACTATCTTTAAGGAGGGCTAAACCAGACTGAAGATAACCAGAAGACTCCAAACCATCAGTGAGCTGGGAGATGTCTACCCCAAGTATGTGAAGACTTCCATTGGTGGAATGGACAGATGAGAACAATTTGTTCCAACAGCCATGAAGGTGGCTGAGGTAGATGTTGTGGAAGCACTTAGGGCTTGGTAAGACATTGAAGACACCAAGGTCATCCATTGCATCTAAGGCTAGTCAGTCATGTTGACTTCTGTCTTGCCACTGGACTTCCATGACTGAAAAAGAAAGTGAACCTGAGGGTTGCCTCACTTGAATCCAACTGGAGCAAGCAAGTCGGGACATCACTCTTGTGATGTCATTGGTCCTCTTCAGAATCAAAGGATGAACCAACAACAGTTAATGTCGACTACGAGCCAGGTGATGTACTAAACACTAGATGTACAAAAAGAAGAAAAAGAGAGTCCTTCTCCTCAAAGAACTAACAGTCAAATGGACAATAAGCAAACAGATATGTACAAACAGACTACATACAGGACACAGAGTAAATATTTAATAAATGCTTGTTTGGGAATAGTATCTTTTTTCCCCCTGAAACTTGTCATGAAAGAAGATCTCATAATGACTGGCTTAGGAGATGATTTTAAGCAGAAATGATGCTATTATATACTGCCTAGAACTGATTATTCACTCCATGACTTAAGTTCTTCTCCTCTGCCAACTGGTATATCAGAAAACTTAAAGTACTACAAAAATGTTAGCTATTGATGATGACCCACCATCAAGAGGACATATGCTTTGTGTTTCTTTCCAGTAATGTGTCCATGGTTTGCACTGAGCCATCTACTCCATTGTGGTTAATACTTCCTTAGAACCAGTGGTACAGAATTGTGAGCCTATTGACTGGTGATAAAAGAATTTTATTCTTTCTGAAATCAATTGACCCATTTAGGGATTGAAGCTCTGGACTGCATTATTGTACATTGTTGTCCTTGGCCCAAACCTACCAATCTTGGCAATGTCTTGAGTGGAATTCAGTAAGTCATCTTTTTCCTACAGGAAACTTTTTTTCCATTTGTGTGAATTGGTTATTTTAACAAGACAAAATACCCTTTCTCATGGCCTCTTATCTATTAATGTGGCTAGCTGAAAGCATTTCTGGGGTCAAAGCTTAGGAATCTGACCTATGGATTTTAAGCAAATTGTCTTATATTGGGAAGAACAGAGTAGCTTCTCCAGCTGTGAACTCTCTTCTAATAACACCTGTTCAACTTATTATTTTTTTAATCCTTTAGCATACTCCTTTCTTTTTCTTGGTGGGGATGAGACCAAGACTCCCTGTTTTGCCGGGGGTAGCATTTAGTAGGCACTCATAAGTGTGATCCCACTCCTGATTTGCACATAAACTTTGACCTGCCCCATTTTCAACCCAGGCTGATTTATCTTCTGCTCTCAGGGACCCATCATTATGATGTTGGACAGAACGTGGACCCATCAGCCTAATATGCCATGGCTCAGAACTCCTGAGCTCAAGGGAACCACTAATCTCAGCCTCTTTAGGAGTGGTGATGCCACTATGTCTGACCCATAGCATTCTCTTAAGAGTATGTGTACTCTGTATCTGAGATCTGTACAATGATTGGAATATAGTTAACTTTTATATTTTAAGGAATGTTTCCTTTCCTCCAAAGTATGAGGCATGTTTTTTACTTTTGCTAGAAATGGTTAAATGTGGGGGCAGCTGGATAGCTCAGTGCATTGAGAGTCAGGCCTAGAGATGGGAGGTCCTAGGTTCAAATGTGGCCTCCGACACTTCCCAGCCGTGTGACCCTGGGCAAGTCACTTGACCCCCATTGCCTACCCTTACCACTATTCTACCTTGGAGCCAATACTCAGTAATGACTCCAAGACGGAAGGTAAGGGTTTAAAAAAAAAAAAAGAAAGAAATGGTTAAATGTGTTACTAGAATCCAGAGCAGTCATGGGTATAATTGGAGAAGAAGGTAATAAACATTATGTTTATTACCTTCACCAGGCTGCCAAAAGGGGTCCATCACACACAAAAAAGGTTAAAAAAAAAAGCAACAACAACCTTCCTCTTAACTGTACTCCTTCACACATCGGCACCAATCAGATTTAGGAAAAATAATTTAATGTTACTTGTTCTGCACTTTCAGACTAACCACCCCTTATTATACACTAATTTACATTTTGGTCTCCATTATTGCTTTTCCATGTGTGTGTCTCTACTGTAGTACAAGTGTTCCCTTTGTTTTTATGCTAAGATGCAGGCCAGTACATGATAGAGTGAACAGGGATGTGATGTTCTCTATGAAACAAGTATACCACAGACAGATATTTTTGTTTCTGAAGCCCTTGGGGCGTCTGGGTCTGTACTGACCTGCATTGAAGACCTGCCTATCATTTTCTTCCTCTAGTCGTATTGTTTCTTTGTCTGTCTCATTTTTCAGGTTCTTATTGACATACAGGAAACTTGGAATGCCTTAATTAACTTTAGGTGTGGTTTATGGAGACTCCAAGTTTACTTAATCTAAAAAAGTGAAAGCTTAGGTTTCTCTGAAAGAATTATTTTCTTCTTAAATATTTCAACTTAGAAAGGAAATAAGATGAAATTCTGGGTGGAGATCTCTGTGAATGACATAAATCTTTAAATCCTGATTTAAAAGATGGCAGTCTTTTGGGGCAGCTAGATGTTGCAGAGGATAGTATTTTGGGCCCGGAGTCAGGAAGACCTGAGTTCAAATGTGTGGCCTTAGACACTAAACTTGAGAAGGAAATGGTAAATTACTCCAGTATCTTTGCCAAGAAAGACCCCAAAAGGGTTCACGAAGAGTCAGACATGATTGAAAACAAAACAACAGCAACATTTTTTGCTCTCTCCCTACTTCCTGTCCCATTCTAGAGCTACAAGGGACCTTCAAGGCTATTTAGTTCAACTTCTTCATTTTCCAAATGAGCAAACTGAGGCCCAAAGAGGTCAAGTGGTTTGCTCCAGGTAAGAAGAGTCAGGAAGAATTCAGACCCAGGTTCTATGACTCAGATCCAGTGACCTTTCTATTGTACCTTTCTGCCATTAACAACCTAATGGGAAAAAAATCTAACATTCGTCCATGAGGAAAGGATGAAGAGTTCAATGAAACTTAAACCCTATACTATTACAGAATGTTTTTAGACCCATTCTCTAGCTTGGGATCAGAGTTGAAACCAAAATAGCCATCTAGCTATATAACATACTTTGCTGGGTCTTGATCTCTTAAAAATCTGGAAGGTACCTCAGATATCATACAGTTTTATTGTTTTTTGTTCAGTCATGTTTGACTCTTCATGACCCCATAGTACACTAATAATGTACTTAAGATGAAATTCTGGAATGGTTTGCCATTTTCTCCTCCGGTGGATTAAAGCAAACAGTGGTTAACTGACTTGCCCAGGGTCATTCAACTATTAAGGATCTGAGGGTGGATTTGAACTCAGGTCTTTCTAACTCTAGGCCCAGAGCTCTATTCATTGAGCAACCCAGGTGCCTAAGAAGTGGAAGAGCCAAGGTAAGGGTAGTCTTCAATGGGACTCCTTAAACAGCTTTTAAATGACTATACAAGTTCTTTAAATTAGGTTCATAATTTAGGCAGATGATTTGTTATTGAAATAGAGGGGCATCTTCCCAATGCTAAGTCTCTAGTTTTAGTGTAGTGCTGGCATGGGAAGAAACATAATAGAATTCCAGAGAAGGGCCACTAAAGTAAATTAAAAGGGAACTGAGAAAGAAATCTTAAAACAAATTCAGGACTAAAAGTAGTAAATTAAAATATTTTTTTTCCTGAATATTTTGTTTTCTCTCTCTTTTTCTTGTCCTTGAACAAATAAGGTGATTTCAGATGAAATCAGCATTACATCTCAATAGAAAAATAAAGTGAAAAATGTTAGAAAACAAAAGTTCCATTACAGAAATGAAGAAAAGTGTGATGTTCTGTAAAGAGTGCCTCATGCTAGAGAAAGTAGAGTATACAATCTCGATTTTATTTCTACCTGTGTTAACTCTGGGGACAAATGTTCTAATTTGTAACATCAAGAGATTGGACTACATCCCATTCTAGCTCTGTTATGTGTCATAAGAATAATGAAAAGGTTAGTAGAATAATCAAAAGTTAAATATGCATGCATACTGAAGTTATGACAGACCTGTTTTTTTTCAGTAATAATTAAAATTTTTTTTCTCATCATTCTTTTTCAAACAGAATTTCCTAAATACTTTACTTGAAGTACTGAAAACTTAAATCAAAATCAGGAAAGGTGCTCAGAGTCCTATGGCTACTTAGTGGCTGAGGCCAGAATTGAAAGTCTTCTTGACTCCACACCAAGCTTCTATTCCCTGAGCTTCTATCATAGAGCCTACTGTTATTTTATAAACATGAAAACCAAAGCCCACAATGTGATAATTAACTTGCTAAGAGAGTCAGTTCTAGGTGTTAGCTAGTCTTATTGAGATGGGAGATGGTCTTGTCCTTTTGCTGCTTAAATTTGTGGTTAATTTATAGTTTTATAATTTAAGTATAATTATTTTAACATAAAACATAGGTAGAAACATGGAATCACAAGGTAGGGTTCATCATTCCGCCTATACCTAAACAATAATTTTCTTAAAATTCTTCATTAAGGGTTTGTCTACAATTTGCTTATATCCTTCTTTAGTGAGGCTATCCCATTACCTTCTGAGATAGTTTTACTTCTGTACATATTTTGCAGGAAGTTTCTAGAAATATGCCTCTCTGTGACTTTACCCATTATTCCTACCTCTCTCCTTTTGTTACCAGGTCTAACAAGTGTAATCTCTTTTCTGTCGTGTCTTCCTTAAGTTTTCTCTTCTGCTAGGAAAGCAGAACTGGGGTTCTCTTGATCATTACTTGATGGTCCCAGCTTTTTGTCTTTTTGCCACCTTATTCATCCTCCTTAGGACACATTACAGGTACATGCTATCAATGCCCTTTTGAAAATAGGGCATTCAAATGGTTCAGAACTGTACTGGTTGTGGACTGACCATGGAAGCATCTAGGACAACAGTAATTGCCTCATGTTCAGCAGACAATGCCTGTTATTTCAGACTAAGAACACATCAGCTCTTTTGGGGTGTTGCCATGTCATACTTTTGACTTGCTGAGCTTGGAGTTCGCTAAAACTGTCTATTTCAGATGAACAATTGTCTAGTCACACCTCCTCCATTTTTATTTTGTACTTGTGAAATTATTTTTTATTTTAGAATGCAAATATAAACTTGTGATTTAATAAGTATGTATCATAATTTTATTTGATTCAGCCTATGATTATAGCTCAGGATTTCTCAACTTTTTTTGTGTGTCATAGACTCTCCACTACATTGGCAAATCTGATGAAGCCATGGATTCCTTCTCAGAATAATGTTTTTAAATGCATGAAATAAAATACATAATATTAAAAAAGCATATACATAATAATAAATTTTTTTTAGAAAGTGATCATAGACTCCAGGTTAAGAACAACTGTTATAGCCAGCCACAGTCTTTTTGTCTTCACTCAGCTGTTCAGTGTGCTCATGTTCCTCCCCATTTTTTCTACCTTATTCCTAATAATTAAAATATTGATCTTCACAGGGCCAACAACAGATCCCTATAGCATTCTACTAGAGAACCCCTTCATATCAGCACATAACATATACTATTAGCAACTTATAGGTAACTTACATAGTATAGACTATTATGGACTAATAGTCTACCTGGACTATTGGACTATAAGTCCAATTATTTACCTGTTCTGGATATACCTAGCAGGACTGTCATTTAATTCTTGTGTCCCATCTTGTCCACAAAGGCAGCATGAGACACTTCTATCAAATGTTTTGCTGAAATCTTGCTAAATGATCTGGCATTTCCCTGATCTTACCATTCTAGTAACCCTGTCAAAAAGGGGAAATCCATAACTGTATCATAATTATTCTTATAGAAAATCAGTGTATTGAGTACCTAGATTTAAAATGCAAGGATAGATTAAAAAAAAAAAACAACAAAAAACCTTTTTAGCTATTCCTAACCCATAGCTCCTGAATATTCTCTCCTTTAATTAGATAACACTTTTTTTTTTCTGTCAGGTAATTTCATTAATGTATTTGTTAAGAAAAAAAAAGTAAAAATAAATGTTGACATCATTTTAGGAATGTGTAAGGGAGGCAGCTAGGTGGCACAGAACGTGGGGCTTGGAATTAGGAAGATTTATATCTTCATGAGGTCACATCTGACCTTGGACATGTACTAAGTATGGGACCCTGGACAAGTCAGTCTCCTGTGTTTGTCTTAGTTTCCCCATTTGTAAGATGAGTTGGAGAAGGAAATGGCAAATGACTCTGGTATCTTTACTAAGAAAACTCCAAATGGGGTAATGAAGAGTCAGACAGGACTGAAAATGATTGAACAACAACAAAAGGGTTTGATTAGCATAATGCTTAAATTTTGTATCTTTTTCTCCCCTCCAAAATGATGGTAGGATCTCCAAGTTCTTATCATTATAAGAACCGAGGGTCAAAGAATTAAGCAATGGTATAAATCAGTGACGGCAAACCTTTAGAGACCATATGCCCTTGCCCCACCCTGCCTCCAGACTGCATGCCATGCCCTGCTGCCCCAGAGACGAAGTGCCTCTCCTCCTCCCCCCTTACCCTTGTCAGGGGAGGGGAATGACCCAAATGCTCTGCTCAGGAGAGGGAGAGGTGCACGTGGAGAGGGGGAGGGAAGCAGCTCTAACTGAGTCCCTCTGCCTTTCTAGTAACTAACTTTGGCAGGCAAGGGCACATGTGCCCACAGAGAGTTCTCTGCATGCCATCTTTGGCACATCCCCCATAGGTTTGCCATCGTGGCTATAAATGATCAATCTGACATTGATCATTTATACCCTTGAAGCTGTAACTTCCTCTCTATTAAGTAATACCAGCATCCTTGATTAATATTAGCATCCTACCTGACTCTCCTCTTTCCCCTTTGAAGATATCTCGGCAACTTAAAAAACATAAAATTATTCAATCCTTTGGCTTCCTTTGGATGCTAGTGAAAGACCACATGGAAAGGTGTTAAGAAACTAGGCTCTGCTCCAAGTTAAGAGGGACAATCTCAGGAAAACCACATAACCTCTTTAGGTCTCAATTTTTTCATCTGTAAAGTGTATCTAACTAAGTAAACTTTGAGGTTCCAGCCATCTTCAAGAAATATGTTAGGTTTTTTTTTTGTATGCATATTTTAAAGTATGAAATGAGAAAAGCAATGGTAAATATTATTTCATCTGTATTTCTTGTCTTGCAAATAACTCAATAAGATTTGTAAATAACTTACTATTCATTCAACAAATATTTATATAACTCCTCCTTTATGCAAGGCATCATAGTAGGACCTGGAAACACAAGGACAAAGCAGAGCCCCTGTCTTTGGAGAGCTTACATTCTACTAGAATGCAATTCCGATTTAATTTTTTATGCATGTTGTATTAAAATTAGATAGGCAGATGTAATTTATAGTTAGAGGAAATGAACTATGAGAAAAAATGATTTGTTCTGACTCACAATGGAAAGTCTATAGCCAAGTTTAGGATCCTTGAATTTCTACTCTTGACAGTAACCTTTTTGAAGATACAATGTTTTCTTCTCTACAGTTTACTTCTCTACTTCCATATTTTCCAAGTTATTTCTGTTCTCCCATAGCAATCTAACAGAGATTTTACACGTGTAGTCATGTAAAACATATTTACATATTTGCCATTTTGTGGAAGAGATCTCAAAAAGAACAAAGTGAAACCTAGTACCCTTTGGTCTGCATTCAGACCATCATTTCTTTCTCAGGAGGCAGAAGGCATTTTTCAACATGAGTATCTGGGATTGTTTTAGATTACTTTATTGCTGAGAATAACTAGATCATTCATAATTGTTCACCAAAAAATACTGCTGTTACTGTGTACAGTTTTCTTTTGGTTCCACTTACTTCACTTTGTATCAATTCATGTAAGTCTTTACAGGTTTTTCCAAAATCATCCTGCTCGTCCTTTCTTATAGCACAATAGTATTCCATTATAATCATATACTACAACTTGTTCAAACCTTTCTCAATTTTTTTCTACCATGAAAAGAACTGCAACAAATATTTTTGTGCAAATGGATCCTTTTCCTTTTTTTTTTTTTTAATCTTGTTGGGATATGTATCTTGTAATTGTATTGCTGGAGCAAATGGCATGCACCATTTTAGAACTCTTTGGGCATATGAATTCAGGCTTCTGAACAAGAAAGGACTATACAGAACAAAAACATCCAGCAAACATTTAAGTTTCAATTATATAAAAGACACTGTGGTGTACCCTGGAGGTAAAGATAAATTTGGCTTTACTCTTTGAGGAATTTAGATACTAGTAGAAAAGCTTATATTCTAATGAAACAGCATAAATAGCCAGCAGAAAAATTAGAGTACAATTTCATGAAAGATTAAAAATAGGTGCTATGATTGTTTCTCATGTGGATCACCAAGGGCAGCTCGGTAGTACAGTGGATAAAGATTTGGGCTTGGAGACAGGAAGATCAGAGTTCAGATGTGGCCTTGGGCAACTCATTTAACCCCTATTTGCCTCAGTTCCTTATCTGTAAAATGGAGACACAATGGAGAAGGAACTGGCAAACCCCTCCAGAATCTTTGCCAAGAAAATTCCATGGACAAAAATCCTTGGCATTATGTAGAGTCTGTCATGACAGAATGACACCGATAGTCATGAGGAAGGAAGAAAATGGCCTGGTTTTGTGCATTCTGTTGCCATTAATAAGAAATTTTAACCTTAATTTTGTTATTTACAACTTTGTTAGTCATTTAGGAATATATCTAGACCAGTATCCTTAAGCATGTAAACTTCATTCAGTTTCCATTTATTATAGTTAGTTCTAGCCTTACTCTGTCCATGCTCAGCACATAGTCCACAAAAATATTTAAAAGAATATCTTCCCTTGCTATGTAGCTGGGTTGACTTCTTGTAGAAAAGCAAGATTCATGTTTTCATCATTTTTTGTGATTATTTTAAGGGAAATTCTGAATATCAGGAATCTGGGGAATCTATGTTTTGGTTTATTAATCTTGATCTGGAAATCCTATTTCCTGAATGTTGGGAGGCCAGGAATCCAAGGAAGAATGAATCATTTTGAAGAACCTCAGTTATCTTGCTTTAATCCCTACCTGGTTATATCCTTTTTTTTTTTTTTTTTTTTTTGGTCTCACAGGCATGGTTGTGTTTTAGGTGCACTGGGAATATTGAAGCCTAGCCTTTTGTGTTCTTGGAGAAGTGTTTGTTCTATTTTCCCAGATTGCTTTGATTTGGGACTTCATATTAGAAATATGAAAATAGTCAATGGTTATGTAGTTTTGAATGCTTGAAGATATGGCTGTGAGTGGTATTTCCAGGAAGGAGTGAAGATAGCAGAAAGCTAGAGATTATAACCAGTTTCTGTGTTTCTGAAGAGATATAGCAGAAAATGCTCTGACACCTAGTTTTGTGGACATGACTATACTTTGTTCGGTTGGTAGAATAGCTAAAAGGAAGCGAGGTAATATAGAAGAACCAGCCGGAGGACCAGAAACCTTGCCCCAGAAAATAGTAGAGTTCACTTTACTGCTGTGGTGAGAAAGAATTCATTCATTTATGTTCACTATGTTTATTGGTTTGGAATATTGCTGCACCTTGTCATAAACATTCTGAATGGCATCAATCATTTGAATGATAAAATAGAAGAAGATGTAGGAGATTGGACTGAATTCTACCCATCCTAGGACATGTCTATTCTTCATCCAAATGTATATTTTGTTTCTCGGTCATTGCCTGTTAGAGAACAATCTCAGTAAATGGAGATGCAATTAATAGATTACAAAAAACTCAACCATAGTAAAATTGTAAAGAATCAAACTCTATTCTTACAAGGGAGCATCAGGTTCAGCAAATACCCTCACTTGTTCACCACTGTAATCAAGATTGTAGGTCTTAGAGGCAGCTGGGTAGCTCAGTGGATTGAGAGCCAGGCCTAGAGATGGGAGGTCCTAGGTTCAAATCTGGCCTCAGACACTTCCCAGCTGTGTGACCCTGGGCAAGTCACTTGACCCCCATTGCCTACCTGTACCATTCTTCTGCCTTGGAGCCAATACACAGTATTGACTCCAAGATGGAAGGTAAGGGTTAAAAAAAAAAAAAGATTGTAGTTCTTACTTTGATATCTAATGCATCTTGAAACTAAATGTCATTGAATGTGCATTATTAATCAATCAGTCAATTAATTAATTTACTAATTATTCCTACTTGTGTGATATGTCCAAGGGCAAACTTTTTAAGTACAATTTATACTTTGTTTTTACATCTATCCAGTATTTGACATCAAAGGATTAGTTGTACTGCATTCATGTGGAGGTTAAACTATCTTTAGCTTCTAAAGAGCTAGAGAAAATTGGGTCCTACACTCAGCTCAGCAGGGCTACTTTAGAAAATTTAAAAGAAATGAAAAGTCAGCTTTAAAAGGTAAACGAAATATTTCCATAATAATAATAAATAACAATTTAATACAAATAATAATAATAAACCAAGGGGCAGGGGGAATAGAAAATAAATTTAAGTGTAAAGATCACACTGTTGCCCATTCGAAAGCCACCTTACTATGTCTTTAGTCACTTCACTAGTTAGCAATTAAATATTATAAGTTAGCAGGTATCGAATACCACTTTGACCCTTCCTTGCTACTTATTGTAATCACAGCCAGCTCAATTCATCTTTTGTCTCTTGTCTAGAATAATCAAGTTCGGTGAAGCTCTCAGGTCTCTTATTTCTTTTCTATCTTCAAAACAAGCTTCTCAGCTGCCTTTTACACTTGAGGCATATGATATCACTATATTTGCCTACGACATTCCTAATGTTCTTTCTGAGTAAATGATACAATATTCTTTTATCACCTGGATTCCTAACAGAACTAGGCATTTCAAAACTAAACAGATTTAGCATAGCTTATGAGCTCTTAGCACTGTATAGCAAGAGCTTTATAAATGTTTATTGACTGATTGGCCCAATAATACCTAGCATAGTAAATTCAAGCCCAAACCATTTTAGCATAGTATATTCATCATAGTATAGTCAGGTAGAGCCTAAGCTATTTTCTTCGTAGCTTGTATATAAAATAAATTTGTATATGAATAAAATAAAAATGAAAATAAATAGTTGTATATAAAACAAAAAAAAACTTATTGTGCGTTTAGAGTAACAACCTTACAAGGTAGGAAATAGAAGCATTATTATGCCTTTTTTACAAATGAAGAATATTACATTTGAAAGCCAGTTTTGCTGATTTCGAGTCCAGTCAATGGTCAGTTTTCTGTTACATCATACCATTTCCCAAAAGAAACTTATTTTGAGATATCCAGATTAAAACTCTGTAGTCAAGGGAAATGCTCTAATTTCAATAAATCTTATTTTTATTTTTAAAAATTAGTTTCTACTTTGAATAATTCCTTAAATACATATCAAAGTGACTTCTATTGCTCTTATTTAGCCACATAGATTGTTGTACAATGCCAAGAGAAGAGATTTGAGGCTCACAATGAGAGATCATCCCCGAGGGATCCCAGGGAGCTATGGGAGGTGAGGGTGAGAGTTGGCAAAGCTTTCCTCTTCAGTTATCTCTTTACAATGTGGCTTAATTATATGGTGCTAAATATTATGATTTTTCCATAACAACTGACATGTTTGAGTTATAATGAAATAAAACACACCCCAAAGTCAAATATCAGTGAGTTTGGGGTTTATCTGTGTCCTTGTATTCCATGCTTAAACATAGAGAATGAAGACTTGACTTTACTTGTGTGACTTTGTCAGAGACTTCTAAAAATAGAAAACAATACTCTAAAGTCTTAAAAATTCAAAGGGATGCGATGAGACAGATGTCCAGAGGGAATCATTTGCCTCAGTTTGTTGTCGTCACAGTGAGTCAGAAAATATCTAAACTGGGTAGGAAGAGTACCCTCAGTTAAAAAAAAAAAGCAGTCAGAAGTTTTCTGTGGAGTGGTGGGAAAATAGATAAGGCTTTGACATTCAGGTACACGATGTGAAATAGGATCCCAAGGTTGTGTGCCTGCTCTGTGGGTTATAGAAGAATAGACTTTAAAGAACATCTGATAGGCCTTTAAGGTTTAGCTAATGTCATAGTTCTATGCACTTCACATACCAGACAACTGAAGGTTGAAGAAGTTAGAGTCTAGATACTAGTTTCCAGTTAGTTAAGGGGCAAATCTATTGTCTGATTGTGGCCTAGTTAGTTATCTGATGTCAGCTTTATACACGAGGTAAGAAAAAAAAACTGCAGGTATTTCACATTAGTATTTTTATTGTCGCTTTCCTTTAATTTTCCTGTAAGGAGACCTTTTAATTTTTTGTTTGCTTATTAATAATTAAGTTAAAATTTTATTTAAATAAAAGGTAAAAACACTGGCTATCCAAAGCCAAGTTCCATTAAAAAAAAAAAAACAACACACTCACACACCCACCACATTTTTGCTTATCATTAAACTAGAGTTTCACTTTGTGTGGAAATGACCTCCTTTAATCTTGAGACTGAAAAGTAACTGAACATCAAAGGGTTGATATCACCATCTTTTGTTAACTTGACTTATCGGCAGCTACTCAAGTGGGAAGCCATATCAGGTGATTTGTTTGTAGGTGTATAATTTATAATCTACACAGAATCCTTTTCCTGAGTCACAGAAGTTTTCCTGAAGAAATCTGTGTAGGAGGAATCAGTGATCACAGGCCCCTCAAATTTACCATTTTAGAGATGGAATGCTTTCCTGAGTTCAAGGTCAGGGATACTTCCCAAGAGTGAATTCTAAGACCTTACAAGTACATTATGCTTCTTCTAGCCATTATGTTCTCCCTGTCATCCCCTTATTAAATGCCAGTTTTGTATCATGCATTGCATCAATCTTTTCTGCCTGATAACATACAGTATTCCATATCCATCTCAGTCAAGAGAAAGTGTGTGCATTTTTTCAACTTCTTTCTATGGCTGTTTAGCCATTATCAGTTTCATTTTTCATTGTTTTTGTTTACATTGTTGTAGTCGTGTATTTTGCTTTCCTAGTATTTATTACGTTTGTTAGTTGGTGTGTCTTCCCTGTGCTTCTCTGAATTCTTTCTCTTCATTGGTTCGTATGAGGCCGTAGTATTTTGTTATGCTCACATACCATAATTTGTTTTGCCATTGCCCAATTGATGGAGAATGCAAGAATGGGAATGTGGTTGGCTTTAATTACTAGTTTTCAGATTTTTCTGACTCATGTAAAATGTAGCCAAATGAATTTTTTTTCTGAAAAACTTTAAAGGTATTTCCATTTCAGTGTAAATAGCCCTACATCTTTAGCTAAAGAATTATAAGGATTTAGTAATTTCCTCTCGTTTAGTAAAATTCAATTCCATGCTGTAGCATATAATTTTATGTCATAAATTAACACTACTATTAAAATGAACATGACCATTTAAAAGTAGGTTCTTAAGAAATGCTTCTTGATTTTGCTTTTAAATCTGCCATTAACTGACCTATGTGACTTTGGGCAAAACAATTCACCTCCTTATGCCTTGGTTTCTACAAAATTATTGTTGTTGTTGTTCAGTTGTTTCAGCCATGTCTGATTCTTCCTGAACCCATTTGGGTTTTTTGTTTTGTTTTGTGGTTTGCCCTTTCCTTTTCCATTCTACAAAATTAGGCAATTGGAATTAAACTATCTTTTCCAACATTCCTTCAAACTATGATTCTAAACAGTTATGAGAGAAAATTATATTGTTTCGAGTACTATTTCTTATAGTAATTTAGTCAATCCACATGGGTACTTGTTCTGACTTAATCAAGTCTTTATTGTGTGACCATGAGAGATTTTTTTTTTTTAAACTCCAGTCTCAGTTTCTCATCTATCAAAGGAAGAAGTTAAAATATTTGTTCTCTAAGGTCCTTTGCTAAAGATACATTTTATAATTCTCCTTTAACAGTTATTTTTCTTGGAAAGAATCATAAGTGAAGGAAATCTTAAGATAAGACAGGAAAATTTTTCAAAGGTCAGTCCATGGTGGTGGACTTATAAGACCTAGTTCTGTTGAGGATATACTTATTTTGTAACTATAACATTTTACCTTGTTATCCTTGGTCAAAACTTTTTTCAATGAATATATCTGAAGACCATCCAACATATATCTGGTCTAGCGAAAATATTCCTAAATCATCCTAGTCGGTAGATTGTGTTGCATGAAATATGCAAGTACTAACATTCTTGTACAAAAAAGAAATTGGACAGTTCCTTGGTCTTTTTTGTAATGACTGTTATAGGAGTTAGAGCTAGAGATAATTTGAGAGATCATTCCGTCCACTTTCTTATCATTTTTCAGGCCAAATAATAACAGTTCACCTTTATGCTGTGATTGCTTTGAACTTTGTAAAAGTTTCTTCTTTACAAACATGAAGAAGGTTTGGGAGGCTGACTTGTAACTCCCAGTAGCACTCCTGATGACTCAAGTAGGATTTGAAATCGGGTCTTTTGATCTCAAGGACTGATGTCTATCCACTGTGCTGCTCTGTCTTATACCAGAGTTAACATTTCCCTTAAGCTAATAATTGTAACTTAAGTAATGCTGCTTTGTTAATAGCTAGTGCTGGGAATACATTTATTATTATATGCCCTTGGGAGGTTTATAATTTGCATTTGCCTCCTTGCATTTCTTTTTAGAAGATACTCCTCCCATTCCCATGCCTGGGAAATAGGTGCCCCCTCACCCCCCATGCTTGGAATTCTCCTCCTCCTTAGGCTTCCTTCAAATCTTAACTAATATTCCACCTTCTATAAGAAATCTTTCAGAAACTCTCTGAAAGCTAGTCAGCCTTCCCTTTGTGATCACCTTGTTTGTACATAACTGCATGTTGTCTCTCCCATCAGACTGGGATCTCCTTGAGCCTATCTTTGTATATATTCAGCTCTTAGTAAGGTGTAGATACTTAATAAGTGCTTGCTGACTTGTCCCTTGCTAATGATCTTGGGAGAGGGAATGATTCCGGACTCTGTGACCTAGATTCAAATCTGGTCTTTTAGCAATTATATTGAATTTTAAGGTTTGCAAAGTTCTTTAAATAAATATGATTTGATCCTCACAACTACCTTGGAAGATGGGTGCCATTATTATCTCCATTTTATATCTGAGAAAACTGTGGCAACAGGTTAAATGACTTGCCTAGTTAAATGACTTGCACATCTAGTAAGTGTCTGAAGCTGGATTTGAACTTGGGTCTTCCTGACTTCGAGTCCAGTGTTTTATCTAGTGTACCATCTAGCTGCCTCTGCCATTTATTACTGAAAGGTGACCCTTGAATAATAGCTCCCCTAAACCTCCTGTCTCTCAGTTTAATTTTCAGTAAAGCATGAATTTGGGAGATGACCTAGGATTGATTTAGATAATTTTTGAGGTTCCTTCCTACACTATATTTAAAATTCAAATGATCTTGCCCAGCCTTCCAAGGATTAAGACTTCTTTGCTTAAATTCATTTTTTAAAAAAGCCAACTTCTAAATACCTGCTGTTGAACAAGGTATTTTCCAGAAAGTTCCAGAGAATGACTGGCAAATAGGTAAAAATTTAAAGTGACAACAGTATGATTAGTGATCCTTAGCTTGATTTATTAGTATGGAAATGTGAATGAAGAGACACTAATGATTCTCTCCTTTCTTTTGACAGGGTTGGATGATTGTCTCCAGCAGTACGTCCATAAATTCGAACGGGAGAAAATAAATGGTGAACAACTCTTGCAGATTTCTCACCAGGATCTTGAGGAATTGGGTGTCTCCCGAATTGGACACCAGGAACTTGTGTTAGAAGCTGTGGATCTTCTTTGTGCACTGGTTAGTTACATAATTAAAACCATATACCCCCACAAAAATAGGTAAATAAGAATATTTTGAAAAAAACAACTTTCAGGATTTCTACCAATTTTTTCCCTTTCAAAATCAGATCTACCATGTTAGGTCCTTGGTTTTTGCCAAGAAAACATCTATAAAGGGGGAAAGGCAAGGGAGGGAAGGGAATTATATTATATTATGATACTATAATATAAATTACATGTTATAATGGTATAAGCTATATAATACTACACTATATTATACTATATTATTTTATATTATATATCTGGTACTCTATTAAGTGTTTTTTACAAATTTTTTTATTACTTGCTCTCACAACAACCCTGGGAGGTGGTGCTACTACTATTTCTATTTTACAATTGAGGAAACTGAAGCAAATAGAGGTTAAGTGACTTGCCCACAGTCACACAACTGGTGTCTGAGGCTAGCTTTGAACTTAGGTATTGTTATAGGAAAATTATAGATTAGGATTCCAGATTGCATGATTAGTGCTTTATCCACTGTGAGTGAATTGTTTTTTAGTGTTGAGTTCATGATTTCTTGTAGTAGAATAGAAGGGTAATCCTGAATGGAAATGGAAGCTTGGGTATAAATTAATAGTAATAATGAGTTTATTTTCTCTGTTGTAGTCAGTTGCCTGCATATTTATTGAAATAGTAGATGAGAGTGGCTATTTGATAATTTATAGTTTCTTTCCTACTGGAAAGGGACCTTGGAGAACATTTAGTCAGCCTCTCCCCCACTCTCCCTCTTCCTTTAAAGATGTGGAAACTGGGGCCAAAGAAGTTATGTCACTTGCCTCATGTCACCTGAAATAAATAAATAAAACAAATACACACCAAAGTAGTGATTAGTCAAACCTGAGACTTGAACCCTGCTTTTCTGACTTCAATTCCAGTGAGCTGTGAGGAGCTCCAACCCTTTGGAGTGACCACATTTTTAATATGTAAGATGGGGAGTCCTGGAGGGAGTCTTTGAGCTTTTGACTTTATTAATGTGAGGAAACTACCACCACTCTCACGTTATCTGTAATTTAGACTCTTAGTTACCTGGAACAAGATTAAATGGTCTGTTCGTGGTTATATACAGCGAGTATGTTTCAGAAGTTGACCTTGAGGACTTGACCTCAGATCTAACTGACTCCTTTGCTGGCCTTCTTTTCAGTCACTCATTCATTCATTCACTCAATTAATCAATAAACATTTATTATGCATCTCCGATGTGCCAGGCACTGTGAAAATCTGGGGATACAAAAAGAGACAAAAGATAGCTCTTACCCACAAGGAGCTCACAATCTGATGGGGGAATACAGTTGGCAAGCATATATTTCTATATATGTGTATGAGTGCTTTTATAAGATATATGTGTGTGTGTGTATGCACCCCGAATTGATATAACCAGGATAAATAAGAAATAATTGAGAGAGGGAAGGCACTGAGAGGGGTTAGGAAGCTAGGGAAGTCAGTAGTTGGAATGGAGAGCATTTGGGGCACAGGAGACAGCCAGAGAAAATGCAGGGCGGCAGGAGATGTAATGTCTTTTTGGTGGTACAGCCAAGAGGCCAGTATTAGTTATTTAAATGCCACACTGCTTTTCTCAGATCATTAAGATAATAGCAACAGAGACTTTATGTAATCCACAGAAGTAGTCAAAATAGAGAAATAAAAAGTACTTGATACACCATAACATTAAAGCAATTTACTTTTTTGAAAAGTTTTTCAGCATTAGCAGAACTTTACCAATAATATTATAGGCTCTTAATAATAATTTCTTGTTGGGGCAGCGAGGTAGCACACTGGGTAGAGAACTAGGACTGGAGTTGGGGGCATGGGTAAGCTGGGTTCAAATGTAATCTCAGATATTTCCTGGCTGTGTGACCCTGGGCAAGTCACTTAAACCCCCTTTGCCTAGCCCTTTCTTCTACTCTTCTGCTTTGGAATCAATATTTGGTATTGATTCTCAGTCAAAAGGTAAGTGTTTTTAAAAGAAAAAATAATTTCTTGTTACCAAGTTTGTTTTTTGAAAATGGAGAGATATCAACTTTACCTGCATATTACCTGAGTTGCTAAAACTTGTGAATTAAAACTAATTGCATTTTTGTTCTTTCACTGAATTTGTAGCTACACCTGTAGGGGGAACATTTGAAAAAATTTTTTTTATTACCAGCTTCAATAAACACAATCAAATAAACATGCAGAAAAAATCCTTTTAGAGGATGGAGTCGAATGAATTAATAAAGAAACTGTTCTCTGACCCCTTCCTGGCATGCCTGAAGTTCCACTTTTGCTCCTGTTTTCCTTCCTTTTAAAGACAAATCAGCAAGCCTTCTTGGACATCTGCTGTGTGCTAGGCACTATGCTAAACATTGGGGAAGGAAGCAAGCATTTATTAATAAGCTCTTAAATAGACCAGACAACTCTGTAAGTGCTTTATATATATTAACTTATTTGATTCTAACAACTCTTCCGAATGGTGAGTGCTATTATCATTCCCATTTTACAGTTGAAGAAACTGAGACAGAGGAAGGTAAAGGGACTTACCCAAGCTTTCATATCTACTGAGGCCAGATTTAAATTAAATTGAAATTGAAAAGTCTTCTTGGCTTCAGACCTACCACTCTATCCACTGTGCCTCTAGCTGTCCCCAGATAGCTAGAGATGCAAAGAAAAGCAAAAATAGTCCTTGCCCTCTAGGAGTTCACCTATTCATCAAATATTTTTTAAAAATTCGTCTGGTGTTTATTTGATGCAAACTATAGGTCTGCTGTTTCTGCTTTTGCTCAGTGTCCCCTTGTATATATTCCCATATTTCCTATTTGTGGCACAAATATTCCATGACCTTAATATATGTAGGAGTGTTTTACTTATAAATGGTTCTATTGAGTGGGGAATCAAAGTTGCCTTTGACAGTGTCATGTTATGGCTGTGATTTCTTTAAAGGTCTGGGTTTGCACAAACTTGAGAGCATTCCCCCATGTTTGTACTGCTAGGAAATAGTGCCAGGAGTGTATACTATTACATCACAGAGAATGGTGGGAAAGAATTATTTTGCCATTGCTGGTCTGAGTTCCATTGATTATATAACACTTACCGCATTGTCTGTGTTCTTGAAATGGACAGAGCCTTGTCTTCCTTTCTGAAATGTACTGCCCTTATTTAGGAGGGGGAAATGGGGAATTTATTTGTAGTCGATAAATGAGCTGCCACAAGGGAGATACTGTAGCCAAGTGGTCTGAACATCCGCCTGGGAGTCAAAATCTTTGAATTTTAATCCTGACTGCCAATGATTCACTTTGCAACCTTCAGAAACATTCTGGGGTCTGGTTTTTCCATCTATCCTGTAACACTCACCTCAGATGTTCTATGTCTGAATGTTTAAATGCTTTGCACTCCTCTGAGAACAGGGGGCTGCAGGAGTTCTGCCTGTCACCATGGATTCAAATCGGATGTTATTTGCAAAAAAAAAAAAAAAAAAAAAGGCATTTTACTTTCAGATGGGGTTTGGGGGAAGGATTAAAAAAATACATACTGGAAATATTACCTTATGATGTGTTGTTCTGCTAAAATAGTCTTAAATTTCCATTGTCTTTTTCATTTATATTGTTAATTGAAGGACAGATAAATTAGCTTGAAATCTTATTTGTCTGATGTACCAAGAAATGAAAGGGTGGAGTGGGCAGTCATGTGAGCACACAGTGTGGACATTAAGTGAAATAATGGACATGACAGCCACCCCAGGGCATTCCTGTTTCTTCTCCTTTTCCCTACCTCTTAAAATATTAGAATAGAGTGAACAAAGCTGGAGAAATGCCAGATCCCAAAGCTATGCTTTATCTCCTACAATTTCCTCCTTATTTCCTTAGTAGACAAAGTTTTGACCTCAGACCCATTTCTGGAAATGCTTTGTGCAACAGAGCTCCAGTTAATGCATTAGACAGAAAGTTCATGTGATGTAGCTGAAATAAAGAGCTGGGGGTGGGGGGTGGCGGGGTGGACTATGGGGGTGGCAGGACTGTTTGGTGGCCTTGGTTTCAAATTAAACTGGACTTTTGTAAGAATAATTGTTCCATTTTTAATCTGTGATGCAATGCCTTTTTTGGTCATGGCATTCATCTCTCTCTCTTTTTTAATATTCTTAATTCAATACTAACTTAAATAGCATTTCCTCCCTTTTATGATAGAAGGCCTTTAGCTATATTGTTACATCAATGGCAGTATGGTATAGCGGAGATTGGGGTGGGATTCAGGAAGACTTAGATTTAAATCCTGCCCCAGATATTTATTCACTTGGCACGTCACCTACTACTCTGCTCTGAGCCTCAGTCTCCTCATCTATAACATAAGAGAGCTGGACTCAAAGACCTCTGAGGTTCCTTCCATCTCTAAATCTATCATCCCATGATTCAGTAAATTGCAACTCCTATGTCTTATGGAATGTTATTTGAAACTCTGAATTCTTGAGGGTTTTGCCAGCTACCCAGAAAAACCTTGGAGAAGGGGCTACTAAATTTGGAGAATTGCTTCATGATTCAAAGGTTGTTCTCCAGGTGATGAATGTTTTTGGTTCACCAGGAATTCATGAACAGTCTCTTAGTGTGTGGAAGGTTTATTGCTTCTCTTAATGGGGTTGAGGGAGTAACCACACAGAAATTATTGTGATGAATAACCCTTTTCCCCAGCAAATATCTGACTTGCCTGACTGCTCCTTCACTGTCTCCTCATCCATATCACAACCCCTAACTGTGGGTGGAACCCAAGGTTCTGTCCTAGGTCTCTCCCTCTTCTCCTCCCTCAACTGACTGATTCTTGGCAACCTGGTCTCCTTCTCCTTCTCCTTCTCCTTCTCCTCCTCCTTCTCCTCCTCCTCTTTCTTCTTTTTTTTTTCACCCTTACCTTCCATCTTAGAATCTATACTTGGTTCCAAGGCAGAAGAGTGGTAAGGGTAGGCAATGGAGGTCAAGTGATTTGCCCAGAGTCACACAGCTGGGAAGTGTCTGAGGCCAGATTTGAACCTAGGACCTCTTGCCTCTAAGCTTGACTCTCAATCCACTGAGTTACCCAGCTGCCCCAACCTGGTCACTTCTCAAGGGTTGAGCCTACCATCGTAATGTTGATGGCTCACAGATAAGTATATCTCTACTCCTTCTTCTCCCACTACACTCCTGAGCTTCGTCTCACATCATCAATTGCCTATTGGACATCTCTGTATGTCTTGGAAACATTTCAAAATCCATGTGTCCAAAATGGAAGTAATCCTCTCCCATTCATACTCCTTCTCTGCCCCTTCCACCTTCCCAATTGTACTCAAGGCAGGACTCCCCTTCCAGTGTCCCAGGTTCAAACCACGGCACCATTGTTTGAGCCCTAACTATCCTACACCTCACGGTGCCATGCCTTACTTACTGGTTTTCCTTTTTACATCTCTCGTATCTGACCGTTTCCCTTTGTTTATATAGCTATGAAGGGAGCTTGGTTCTAGCCCTTATCACCGCATGCCTAGACCATGACAAGTTTCCTAGTGAGTTATACTGACTCGAGTCTCTCAGCAATCCATTCTGCAAACTGCTGCCAAAGTCAGGCAGATCAGACTATGTGACTCCCCCCTTCCACCGCCTCAGTGTCTCCCTGCTGCCTCTGGGATCAAATCTACACTGCTCTTTAGCTTTTAAAGCCCTTCCCACCTGGAGTCCAACTTTTTTTTTTTTTTAATTAATCACAGCCTATGGACAGCACTCTGGGATCCAGCCTGTCTGTTCTTCCCTGTTTCTCACACACAAAACGCCATCTCTTACCCCTCTGCCTTTGTGGTGGCCATCCCTCCTGCCTGGCATCCATTCCCTCCTTTCCTCTTTCTCACAGAATCCCTCTCTTCCAAGCCACATTTTCTCCACAAAAGCCTTTTCCTGTTCTGTCTGCTTGTGACTTCCATCCCTAAACTGCCTCATGTTTAACTTCTTTGTATATATTTGCATTTATTCACTTTATGTTGTGTGGATTTTTATATGTAATTGTTACTTTCCCCGTTAGACTGTATGTTTCATTCTTTGTGCTTTGGGCTACTGGGTGGCAAAATGAATAAAGTACCAGCCTGGGATCAGGGAGATCCTTGTTTGCTTCAGTTCCCTCAACTGTAAAAGGGGAATAAATAATGAACTCCTACCAAGGTGGGGAGGATCAAATGAATGATTGCATAGTGCTTAGCACAGCACCTGGTCCACAGTAAGTGCTATACAAATGTTAAGAACTATCATCATCATCAGAAGTAGTAGTAGTATTTGTAGTAGTGGTAGTAGTGATGGTGGTGGTAGCAGTGGTAATAGTGGTAGTATTGGTGGTAGTAGTAGTAGTAGTAGCAGTAGTAGTAGTAGAAGAGGAAAAAGAGAAAGAGAAAGAAATACTGGTGGTATATGCCTGACGCATGCTAAATAATAAGTACTTATTGATTGATTGAATCCTCTTGATCTTTAAGATGAAGTCTTTCCTGAGCCACCCAATTGTTAGTGCTCTTCCTCCTTTTCAAACTACTTGGTTTTCATTTGTATTTATTTACTTTATGCTTTCTGTATATTTATTTATTTATTTTAAACCCTTACCTTTTCTGTCTTAGAATCAATACTGTGTATTGGTTCTAAGGTAGAAGAGTGGTAAAGACTAGGCAATGGGGGTTAAGTGACTTGCTCAGGGTCACACAGCTAGGAAGTGTCTGAGGCCAGCTTTGAACCCAGGACTTCCTATCTCTGGGCCTGGCTCTCAATCCACTGAGCCACCTTGCTGCCCCCTTTCTTTATTTTTATATGTACTTCTTGGCTTCTCCTTTAGAATGTGAACTCTTTTAAAATAGGGGATGTTTATTTTTTTGAGGGGGGCAGTCTCAACTTGCTGGCACCGAGTAAGCACTTAATAAATGGTTGTTGAGTGATCATTGTGGATGATGAAGCAACTTACTCTGTCAATACAAAAGAAGGGTAAGGGCTAGACAATTGGGGTTAAGTGACTTGTCCAGGGTCAAACAGATAGGAAGTATCTGAGGCCACATTTAAACCCAAGTCCTCTATCATCTGTGCTACCTAGATGTCCCTGCCATTCTCTGCTATTTAAAGTTTTAAGAGTCCTTTGGAGTGTTTCTGAGATTTAGCAACTTGTCACACAAACAGTCTATGTCAGGGGCAGTATTTGACCCAGATCTTACTTGGTGTTAAGAACTATCATCAAGCTCTCTATTTTGCCAAGTTTGCTTCTATGGTAGCACATGGGAATAATATAGACAAGTCATTTTATGATTGTTATAGGCACTTAGAGGTTTTGTGGATGTGAATTTTATAATACCTTGGCAATGTTTGATGTGAAAACAAATAACTAGAGGAGACAGACAGAGAGAGAGAGAGAGAGAGAGAGAGAGAGAGAGAGAGAGAGAGAGAGAGAGAGAGAGAGAGAGAGAAATGTCAAACTCAGAAGAGTTTTTGAGCTCTTCTAGGGAAGAAGATATGCCACTGGATGTTGGTGGTGGATGTCTTCCCTAAAGGAAAAAGATAAATGATTCCACAAAGAATACTTAAAAGATAAGAATCACAAAAGAACAGTTTCACAGATTGTTTTGTAGGGCAGAGGAGAAGAGGTGATAGTTTCTGGGACTAAGGACCAAGAAGAATGATCATTTGAATTAGATGTTAAGAGCTGTATTCAGTAGAGTGGTGAGTTCTGAAGTCAAATTCTAAGAGGTTGAGGATTAGAAGGTGAGGTGAGTAGGAGGAGGAAAAGAGTAGATGGATTTTTTTTTTTAAAGAAATTTAGGACTTAAGTGGAGGGAGGATACAAGTTTATAGCTTGAGGGTCAGATTAAAAAATTTTTTTAATTCTTAATTTTTAAAGAATAGGGAAGTCTGGGCAGTGAATGAGGAGCTTGTAGATAAAAGTGAGATTGAGAGTGATTAGAGAAGTAATGATTGATGGGGCAAGCTCCTGGAGATAAAATTGGAAGATAGCAGTTGTTTGGCAAACTGATGGACCAGCCCTTCCTTTGAGACTGCAGCAAAAGCCAAGGATGAATAATTATCAGGGTGTGGGATGGGGAGAGGAGGGCACTAAGTAGGAGGTAAAATCATCTCCTGAGAGAGAGGTGGGAAGGCTACACTGCTGTAGGAGAGAGGAATAGCAAGATTGTAAATCAGGAAATAAGAAGAGGATTTCCAGTTAAAGCTTGTGTATCCTGTTGGAGTAGATTCACCATATGAGGCACTTATTGGTCATTAAACAGTTAACAAAAGGAAGATTATTTATCTCTAACAAAGCAAAGACATTCAACAAGGATACAATAGCATAGCTTCTGTAGATTGACTCCTTCCCTCATTTCTCCATGGAAGTCTGTCTGGTCAGTAGAGTGCCCTATCTTTGGCGGCCTTCGTCAATCTGTCTAGTCAGAATAGTCCCAACCCCATGTGGATGGAAACTTTAATTAAAGTATAGGGGACCCTGAAGCTGTGTCAGTATAGTCCTCAGCCACCAGAAAGCTACAGGTAAGACAAAGATTGAGCCTTGTCCTGCCCTGGATCAGTCAAATCCTGTCTGCCCTTTTTTCATAACTCATATTGGGGATGGGGGTGGAGGGCAACCTGATAGGTAATTAATCCTTTCACAAAGTGAGGTAATATGGATTTGTAGTGAAATGATCAGGCCTTCCATGTACCTACCCGCTTAACATGGAACTACGGTATGGCTTGAAGTTCTCAGTTCAAAATTCAGAGAATAATTCTCGAAATCTGTTTACAGAAATGGGCAGTCTCAAATGAGTGGGTCTTTTCTGCTAGAGGGAAGGATATGTAGTCTTAAAGTTATCCTATTGTTAGATTTTCTTTATACTTATGTTAGGAAAGGTATCCTTTGTCTTTTTTTTAAAATCCTTACCTTTCACCCTAGAATCAATACTATGTATTGGTTCCAAGGCAGAAGAGTGATAAGGACTAGGCAATGGGGGTTAAGTGACTTGCCCAGGGTCACACAGCTAGGAAGTGTCTGAGGCCAGATTTAAACCTAGGACCTCCTGTCTCTGGGCCTGGCTCTCAACCCACTGAGCCATGCAGCTCCTCCCCCACACCATCCTTTTCAGAAATTAACCTTCAAGTTGAATGACATTAGAATGAGAAGATAATATAAACTTGCTTCAAAAAGTGAAAAAATTGGGGTAGCTGGGTAGCTCAGTGGATTGAGAGTCAGGCCTAGAGACGGGAGGTCCTAGGTTCAAAGCCAGCCTCAGACACTTCTCAGCTGTGTGACCCTGGGCAAGTCACTTGAACCCCATTGCCCACCCTTGCCACTCTTCTGCCTTGGAGCCAATACACAGAAGTTAAGGGTTTAAAAAAAAAAGTGAAAAAATGGTAGAAATGCAAAAAGCAAAAAATCAAAGACTCCTTTAACCAAGTCTTTTTCAATCTTTTTTAATTCTTATGCTCCAAATTTTTTTCTACCTCAACTTTGCAGTGGAATCTAATTAGGGCAAGATAAAATTGAGGATAGAGATTGTACTTTTCCAACAGGAAGATTAGAAAAAAATTTTTTATTTGATATATAGACAAAAAATCATTATTATCCTTTCTTTCAGGAGTTCTTGATCCTAGTAGATAATGGGCCTAATTGGACCATAGGTCATGGATTTTGAGCTGGAAAGGACTTGAGGGGCCATCTAATCCATCCTTTTGTATTATAGTTATGGAGAACAAAGTTCAAGAGGATTAAGTGATTTGCCCTAGATCATAGAAGTAGATGTTCAAAGTAGAATTTTAATGTAGGTCCTCGCTCCAGAATTAATGCATTTTTTTCTACTACCATAGATTTTCTTTCACTCAAGTGCAGAGTATGATTCCAGGCTTTCATATTTCTAACTTTGGGGATCACTTTACAACTTATTCTGGTCTATAGTTTATATGTAGTTTCAGGTTCATTTATGGAATAGAAAAAACAGAGTGTCAAAGCACAAAATTTTCACATGTGGAAGTCATTCATCCACTCAAGAAAAGGATTCTACCCTTCAATTTAGAGAGAAGAGAATAAGCATTTTTTAAGTACCTCTCAAGTTCCAGGCCCTAGGCTAAGTGCTTTACAGATATCTCATTTGATTCTCCCAATAGTCCTGGGAGGTAGGTGCCATCATTATTCTCATTTTACAGTTGACAAAACTGAGGTAGGTAGAAATTAAATGATTTGTCCAGGTTTAAAGAGCTAGCCAGTATCTCAGATTAAATCTAAACTCTGGTCTTCCTGACTCCAGACACAGCATTTTGTCCATTGAGCCACCTAAACTATTACTCAAACAATGGCTATGTTCAGAGAGCTGTGCTGAGATGGAACAGGTCTTTGCCCTCATTGAATGTAAAAGATCTTAGAAACATAGATTTAGACCTGGAAGGGATTTTGAAATCATAAAATCCAACTCTCTCATTTTACAAAATTAAGAAGCTCAGAAAGAAGTTAATTGCCCATGGTCATATGGCTAGAAAATGAAAGAAGCAGGCTTTGAATTTTAAGTCTTCCTGACTCCAAGTCTAGTCCTCTGTTCACTATTCTGTGTTTCCTTTCTGTAGTAGAAGATATAGCATCCACAAATTGTTAATGAGATTTTTATCATAGAAGAAGCAGTGTGGAATATCATAAGACTAAATTGCAGAAAAGGTGCTTATCTGAGGTGGTGGAGGGACTTTACTCAAATGGATTTTCCTACACTTATGAAATTATAGATGCAAAAAAACCCAACCCTACAGGATGTCCAAAATGAAGTATTAATTTACTCCCTTGTGGAAAAAGGATTGAAGAAATCTTATTTTCAGGCACGCAGAGATGTTTGAAATAATAAGTGATTATTAAGTACAAATTTAAGAAGAAGGATGGTTTCAGATATTAGTCATGGAAGACCTTATATGATTCCATAATCATATTGAAACTGAACCAGTTATGGTTGTGTCCAAAGACTTCTAAAACTGTGTATACACTCTGACCCAGCAATACCACTAATAGGTCTGTTTCCAAAGATGATCAGGGAAAAAGAGAAAGAACCTCTACGTTCTAAAATATTTATAGAATCTCTGTTTGTGGAATCAAAGAGCTGGACATTGAGGAAATGCTCATCCATTGGGGAATGGCCAACCAAGTTGTATTATATGATTGTGATGGGATACTACTGCTGCCTAAGAAATTATGAGCAGGTTACTTTTTAAAAATAGAAAAATTTACATGAAATTATGGAGTGAAATGAGCAGATCCAAGGGAACGTCATATACGGCAACAGAAATATTGTTTGAAGAAAAACTTGTATATGTCTCTCCAGATAAAGAACTGATAAATGTAATCAATTATTTGCAAAACATAATTTTCTAGATCTCCAAATATGTATGTATCCCAAATTGCCTGGTAGACATCCCTTCTGAAGATGCCAGAGCCAAAATGATCTTTGCCTCCAAAGTGATTTATTCCATTTCTGTATGATCACTCTCATTCTTTTCCATCATCTGATCTTGGGGTAAAGACCTTTGAAGGGAAAGTCTACTTCCCAAGGCAGACCATTCTTACCAAGTCTAAATCTGTCTCTGTGAAACCCGTTCCTAGCTTTTGATTATACCTATAGTTTATCTCTTATTATTATTATTATTATTATTATTATTATTATTATTATTATTATTATATTACTCTACCTCACTACACTGCAAACTCCTTGAGGACAGGAACTAAGTGTCAGTTAAGCTTCATGCTCTGCATATAATAGGTGCTTTCACTGGCTGTTCCTCATGCTAGGAATGTTCTCCCTCCTCTTAGTCTCCTGCCTTCCCTGACCCCTTCAAATTTCAGCTTAAGTCCCATTTTTCTATAAGAAGTCTTCTCTAGTACTCTTTAACTTTGGTGCCTTCCCTTTGGGATTATCTCCTAGGCTACCCTAGACATAACCTATTATTATGTAGTTTTTTGCATTTTGTCTTTCTCCCTTGGATGATTTAAAATAATAATAATAATAAAATTTAAAATTTAATTAATTGAAAAATAATAGTAATAAAAAAAATAACCCTTACCTTCTGTCTTAGACACATTCCAAGTATCACTTCCAAGGCAGAAGAGCAGTAAAGGCTAGTGCTTGGAATTGGATTAGAGTGACTTATCACCCAGCTAGGAAGTATCTGGGACCAGATTTGAAGCCAGCACCTTCCACCTCCAGGCTTGGCTCTCTATCCACAGAGCTTAATAGTTAACTTCTTGAGAGCAAGGACTGTGTTTGCCTTTCTTTCCTCAGGGCCTGGCACATAGTAGGTGCTAAGTGGATGTCAGCTGGCCCATTGATAAGTGGATCTATTTATTATATGTGCTAGGATGGTGTTAGGTAGTGACATTATTCTAACATAGTCATAGTATTTATAGTAAAAGGTGACCCCAGCAGGGCTAGGGTGCCTTCATTTTACAGATGTAAAAAACAACTAAGTGACAAGATTATAGAGCTTAGAAATAGGAGAAATGGGGCTCATCCCTAGATCCTATGCTTCCTAAGCTCTGAGGTTTTTTTTTGTTTGTTTGTTTGTTTGTTTTTTTGCATTTTAGTCATTTGAAGCTGCTGTGATTTCCAAGTTAGTCTTTGCAGTAATAAAGTACAAATGTCATATTGAAGGCCTCCCCTTCTCTTCCCCATTAACTGTTTAAACAGACAAATCCAATTTGAGAACCTGTTCTTTTTCTGTTTCTTTGCAGCAGGCTCTTAAATCAATAATCCTTTCCTGATTATATTTGTACAGTAGGTGGTACTTACCCAGCTGGTATAATCCATGTTACGATGGCAGGGAGCTGGGTAGAGGAAGAGAGAGGCAGAGGGGCCCCAGTGTGGGAAGGAGAGTGGAGGATGCTTGTAATTTAAAGCCTCCCACCACCCCCTCTGCCCTTTTCCCATTCTCTCTGGGCCACACCTGGCACTAGTGTAATGACTGAGAATAAATGTGAATCAAGAAAAAGTGAAAGAAGGAAAACAAGGGAGGAACACTTAGCAGGGAGCTTATTGTCTTGTTTTAGCCAGATGTTGAAGTTTTTGGATTCACTTCTTTGCATTTTCTGATCCCTCTCCAAAAGTCAAGTCAGCCAAAAAATGTTAATTTATTAAAGGTTAATTAATCATCTACTATGTGCCAGATACTACCCAGAACACCCAAAATACAAGGAAAAGCAAAAAGTAGGCCCTATTCTCAAGGAACTCAGAGTCTAATGAGAGAAGCAATGGCTGTAGATAAAACAGTATCTATTTGGGATAAATTGGAGATAATCTTAGAATTAAGGAGGAATGGCAATGGCTTCCTGAATAAGAAAAGATTTTAACTGAGGCTTGAGTGAAGCTGGAGAGGTCAAGAGACACAGAGATGGGGATGGAGAGTGTTCCAGGCCAATGAATGTGTTCAGTTGGGAAGATGGATTGTTACATATATATGAGTAACAGCAAGGAACAATGTCACCAGATCATGGAATATAGGAAATGGGGGAGTAAAGTGTAAGATTAGAAAAGTAGGAAGGGGTCAGGTTAAGTAGGAAGGGGTCAGCTTAAAAACCCAACAGAAGATTTCCTTTTTAATCCTGGAGGTAACAGGAAGTCACTAGAGTTTATTGAAATAAAAAGGTACTTGAATAATAAGCTTAACTAAATGCTTTTCCAAGAAAAAAAATTTTTTTTTTACAGCAACCAACAAGTATTTATTAAGCATTTATTATGTGCCAGTCCTGAGCTTATCTGAATATATAAAGATGAAGATGAAATTGTCTTTTTGTCCTTAAGGTAAATTCTATTGATGATTGGGTGGGGGGACAATAATGCAGAGTGATAAGAATAAAAAGAGTAAGTACTGCTGTGAGTTGGCTTCATGGGAAGGGAAGTTCATTTTTATTCCTGGAGCCCAAAGTATTTAAGATGATTTCATAGGGCAAATGCAGGTGTAGTCACAGATGCTTTTATATCAAACTGTGTACAGGGTGGTTTTAAATATATATTTGATTTTTTATCGTCAGTCAACTTAAAAAAAAACCCAACAACTCTGACAAACATCCAGCTTTGTTATTTTTTTCTCTAGGAAAGAACTGTATCATTTCCTGATGTCTAGGAAATAATGATTAAAGGATGAATGTGCAATCAAGCATTATTGATTTAGAACATTCATTTTTTTGTTATAACATTTGCAATATTTTGTTTAAGACCAGAACAAAGCTTGGTTTTAATTATATGTAACTGGATAAAGCCATCTTTGTCCATTTATATTTGAGTAATTTAAGAACTCCTGCTCCAAAGTAGTAATTATTTTTTTATATCTATGTAAAGTCACCTAAATTTAAAACTAAGCTTCAAAATATGTGGCCATAAAATCAGAAGGAGATTTGGAGATATGGTTGGTTTAGTGTTGATTGGCTAGCAATCATAGTTGAAAAAAAGATTAAACTTTTTACTTTCTATGATGTGTGTGTGTGACTTTTAGTATATTGAATAAAATTGTACAATCAGATATGAATTACTGCTCTCAGAAGGAAAGGAACATTTGGTACTAGATGAGTTGGGTTAGATGTGCTGGTAATCAGGATCTTTTTGGAGAACAGTAGCTTAGGAAGTCAGAAGATGTCAATCATTTGAGAAAGGGGAAGAGCTGAAAGGAATTAAGACTTAATTCAGAAGGAAATGGGCCAGGACAATAAAATACCACAGGGCTTAAGAGATCTATTAACGACTTCCTTATTTTAGAAATGAGAAAATAGATCCAAAGTCATGAAGAGAGTTAACAAAATGGACTAGAAACAATTTGCCATAATTTAAATCCAGATTTTTATAACCTTTATGGGAATTGGAGGGGGCTGCAAGCTATACTCAAGTCCTACTTGTATTCTTGCTGTAGCTTCCTTTATTGAACTTCTTATCCCAATCCTTCCCTCTCGGGAATTCCTATTCTGTAGTGAATAAAATTTCCTTCATTCCAAGTCTCTTCCTCTAAATTCTCCTTTTGTCTAATTGTGTTCACTAAAGCCTGGTTCCCCCCAGCATGTACTTGGCCATCCTCTTCCAAATCTCTTCCCATCCCTACCCTCTCATTCAGGTCCTACAGGAGGATTTTGGAATATTCTTTTCTGTCTATTACTGTTTCTATGCTTTTCCTTTGCCACGATCATTCAACCATTTGTTCTTTCAAATGATTTTGTAATACTTTTTCATTCTAATCAAATCAAGGTGACTTTTGAGTTCTGCAGCCAGGTGACATTCTTCCTCTTTTTGCAGAGTTCAGAAGCTTGCTCACTATCTTTTTCTCATTTCTCAGTTTATACTTTTATACCAGGGAACATGTTGATGCTTCTCCAAACTCCTTAACATAATCCCTTTTAATATCATTTTCTACTCTTTCATTATACCTCAGCCAACACAAGAATTCTGGATCTCTATTTTACCCATAAATATTCTAATTTCTTAGCCACAAACGTTTACATTCCTGTATCTGATAACCTCCTGTTATTCCATCTTTCTATAGATACCTCTTCTCTCTAAAACTTATGCTTCACCTTCCCTGAGACCTTTAATACCTAAATTCCCCAGAACTTTCTCTGGACAAGAATTTTGCAGTGACTTCATTTCCCTGTCTTCCTAATCTCAATTGTATAGCTTGATAACTCAATTCTGTACTGTTTTTTTACTTTTGAATCTTTTGTTCCCATTCCTAGATAGTTTTTGCTTGTCTTCATCTCTTTATGGCTACTGAATAGAACTGGAATAAGTCAAAAGACCATGACCAGGAACACTAAATTCATATCACTCGGCTTTAGTTGGGGCCTCCTACAAAAATTATTCCAAACCTTCTTAAGCCTCCATATTTTTTCTGCTTTCACCCCAGCCCTTCACTTGAGGACCTCATCTCATATTTTATTGAGATTATTGAGGTCATTGGCCATGAGTTCCCTTTTCATTTTAGAATTCCTTGATATCCCACATTCTCCAGCCCATCTTCTATTCATATGTCCAAGTGACTTGTTTCTCTGTATATGTATATATATATATATATGGTTGTGGCATTCTATATTGATACCAGCACAAAATTTGAACTCCTTTCTTTAACTTCTAAAGCCCATTACACTCTGAACTCAACCTTACTTCCTTTTACAGCTCTGCAACCCACCCAGCTGATTCTGTTTTTCACACATTTCACTCCATCTCCCATCTTCCTGTCTTGCCCTGGTGGTCTCCCATTCCTACAATGTATTCCTTCTTCATCTTTGCCTCAGAGAATCTTTCAGAATGCAGTCAAATATTAGTCTGTGTTTCTGATTCACTCTCTTCCTTGTGTCTAGTTGTCTTCCTCCCCAAGTGCCTCATATTTATTCTATTTATATTTATTCTGCAAATACTTTCTCTCTCCCTAGTTAGATTATAGGCTCTTTTGAGTGTGAGGATTGTTTTATTTTTTGTTTTTGTATCACCAGCACTTGCCTACATATTAGGCATTTAATAAATGCTTGATTTGAATTAAAGCACAACATGGTTTCCTCATGGAGGCCTTTCCTGATGACACCTCCTCCCCCCAACTGAGAACTTTACCATCTTGAACTTACTTTTTATTGTTTTGTATAGATATTATATTTAATTACATATGTAGATTCTTTGATGATGATAATAATAATAATAGCTAACATTTCTATGGGGCAGCTAGGAGATGCAGTGGATAGAGCACTAGTCCTAAAGCCAGGAAGATTCATCTCCCTGAGTTCAATTCTGACCTAAAACAATTGTGTGAATTGGCAGCTAAGTGACACAGTAGATAGAACATCCAGCCAAGAGTCAGGAAGACCTGAGTTCAACTGCATCCTCATACATGTACTTACTGTGTTACCCTTGGCAAGTCATTTAACCCTTTGCCTCAATTTCCTCACCTCTAAAAAATAATCTGTGTAAAAAGTTAATATATAGTAACTTCAAATATTATATTTTTATAAGATTTATTAATAATCACTAGAAGTAAAGGAATAAAAAGGTATTCATCTAACAAAATAAAAACATGTGCCCATGGCTAATCTACCAGTTCAAAAGTCTCAAGTTCACAGCTGCCCTCATAGGAAGAGAAGAGGAGAGAGCTAGACATAGAAATCCACCAAATTTATCTCCTGCTTACGTCAGCACATAATGACAGGAAGTTAGTGGGCTCCTGGGTAATGTAGTTCAAAAGTACAAAATTTCTAATTATACAGCTGGAGGGGGAAATTGCAAGCCACTCCAGGAAGAGTTGGACATGCCTGAAAACAAATGAACAAGAAAGAGCTTAATTTGCCTTTTTTTGTTTTCTCAAAGAATTATGGCCTTGAAACAGATAACATGAAGAATTTGGTTCTGAAACTACGGGCCTCTTCCAATAACTTACAGAATTATATCAGCAGTCGGCGGAAAAGTGCATCTTATGATGGAAATTCCTCACGTAAACCTCCTAATGAATTCCTGACCTCTGTGGTGGAGCTCATTGGTGCTGCCAAAGCTTTGTTAGCCTGGCTTGATAGGTAAGTTTATTAATCTCCCTTTTCTTTTCCTGTCAAGTTGGGATATGAGATGCCTACATGACTTCCTTTTGTTATAGGAAAATAAATGATTGTTTCTCACATGGACACTCCCTAGGGAGATATGGATCAGTGACAGACTTCGGAGTCCCCTTTGAAAAGCCTTTAAAAGTGTCCCTAACAGCAGGAAGTGATACATCTCTTTCAAGACTCAAATTATTTTAAAGACTACACATTGTTGGACGCTAAAAATTGGTTGGCATGAATCCTGTTGACTTTTGGTAGTCTCTCCAGTCCATTTTTGCTTTGCCCTTAATTGGTCAATGTACTGTCTCTAGTTCTAATACCAGTCAGGATAAAATTTTACTGTTACATGATAGGAAATGGTTATATACATCCATTTATTATATATATATATACACAACAACAAATGGATTTAACTGTATAATCCGTAGACCTATAAATGTGTCATGCCTATTAGTTGACAGAGCTAGGAGTTTAGTACACCATTTATCTAAAGGAAAGCTTTCTTTCATTCTCTTTTCATTTTCCAGGACTCCATTTACAGGGATCACTGACTTCTCAGTGACAAAGAACAAAATCATTCAGCTTTGCTTGGATCTGACCACCTCAGTTCAGAAGGTCAGTTAATTCTTTCTCCTTTTGCCTCTCCCTTCCTCACCCTTTCTCAGCTCCCTCTTCTATCAAACAAACCTTTTTTCCCTTTTCTAAATGAAAAGAATCTCATGTTAACATGACTTGAAATGCACAGTTAAAATAGGAAAAAAAAAACAAACAATGACCTTCTAAGCATCTGCTTTGCCTGACTTCTTTCTGCTTTTCTTTCTTTAAAAATGTGGTTAGGGGGCAGCTGGATAGCTCAGTGGATTGAGAGCCAGGCCTAGAGACGGGAGGTCCTGGGTTCAAATCTGGCCTCAACCACTTCTCAGTTGTGTGACCCTGGGCAAGTCACTTGTCCCCCATTGTCTACCCTTACCACTCTTCTACCTTGGAGCCAATACACAGTACTGGCTCCAAGACAGAAGGTAAGGGTTTTGTTTTTTTTTTGTTTTTTTTTAAATGTGGTTAAATAGCTTCTACTCAAGATAGAAGATTTTATATTTTCCTGTAGAAATTGAAGAAGCATAATTCAATACTCTTTTTGCTTATTTTGGTTGATTATGGCATTTCCTGATTTTTCTTTAGGTCCCATCTAGTTCTAAAGTTATCTACTTTCAAAGGATCTGAATTTCAGAAAGGCTATTGGATATATTAAAATTCATCCCTCTTTTACTATTACTATATTTAAGTGTTCTGGATATCAATTTCTTCATGTTAAATAAAGAGTTTGTACACCATATTAGGATCATATATGGGATGTATATGATACTCTCTGTATTTAGAACTGGAAGGGATTTTTTGGAGGCCATGTACTCCTCATTTTATAGACAGGGAAATTGAGGCCATCACCTTGGTTTTTGAGTATGGAAGAATTATTCTGTTAAGAGCTAATTCCAGCTCCTGAGGAGGAGACTAAATTGGCAGATTTTTTGAGATCTCACCAAGTTGGGTATTGGTATGTTAAGCCCCTGTGAGCCAGTGATGTTGTGAGGTGGGAAATGGGACCAGGTTGCCTTCAGGAGGAGTGAACTGGTCCTGGTTGAAAATAGTGCCAATTAGTGGTAGGATTGGGTCTGGGAGTAGTCCTTACACTTCCAGTCTTGGTTAGAAGGGGAGACCCAATCCTTAAAACAAGCAAACAAAAACAAGAAAAAGGAAGCCTTAGATGAAGCAACTTGCACAAGATCATGCTAGGTAGTTAAGTATCAGCCAGGACTTGAATGATCTCTTAGGGTTCTTTCAGTTCTAATATTTTATAATTCTGTCCATTCTACAGTTATTCCATGTTCATTTGCAAAACAAAATTTGACAATAGGTTCCAAGATCAAACTAGAAAAGAATATGGAATATTACTGTATCCTCTGCTGACCGTACTACTTTGGAACTGAAATATTTATGACTCTGAACAATGGTTGATTTTGGGTTTTTTTCTCTTAGACTAAAAAATTGCACTTTGAATGTACCCAGTCCTTGTTCTTGTGACACTGAGCTGCTAACCATCTTGCAGTTTACTTAATGCTTATGTACTTTTGGAAAGTACTTTTGAAATGTGTTTTTGAAAAGGTGCTCAAAAGACCTAAAGTAACTGTGTCCACACTCCAGCTTTGATTGGATTTGATTGGAAAAGCAGCTGGCTTTTTGTAAAGGATGCAGGATATACAGTCAAAAGATGGTGGTATCTTCTCTCTGGCTTCTTTCTTCCACAAAATGGTTTCACTCCTTTTTGTTGCTGCTACTTCTTGTTAAAATCGATTTGTAAGATATTGTTTAAAGATTAACTTGAATAGTAGATGGCTAAAGGATTTTTTTTTAATGAATTGGTATAGGGAATTCCTTGTGAGGTACTCACTCTACCAATGCAGGTGGACATTTTCTTTGCAAATTATAGTTTTAAGATGCTAGAGCCATGGAGAGACAAGTGATTTGCCTAGTCTGTGTTTAGAGACAAGACATGAACCCAAGTTTTCTTGACTCAGGACCATCACCCTATCCATTTTACCAAGCTGCCTCACTTCAGTGATAAATGCTTTAAATAGAACAAGCTTGTCTGTTCGTAGGACAAGTCTGTTTTGTTGTGAAATATTTTTTTCCCATGGTTAGTGGTATATGTATGGTTTGGCTTACCAGTTTACTGTGGTAGCACTATGTGTATTTAGTATGGTTTGAAATATGAGTAATGGCAGTAATTATGCTGTTAGATTTAAGAGGAATTTAATTGCATATTATACTTGGCTAGTTATCTACTTCAAGTCAGGGTGGATGTTGATTGCCCACCTAGACTGGATCTTTTCTCTTTAGGTAAACTGATATAGCTATTGGTATGGCTCAGGAAGTTGGCTCTTTTATTCCCAGTGGACAACCATGAACCCGAGGATTCTTGCTGCATGATTTCCAACCTGCAGTAAAGATACCCCTTTCTTTCAGGTGTAATGGGATTTTGTCATTACAACCTGCTAACTTTTTTTTTTTTAAGTCATTTGTGTGTTTTGAGGCACATTAGAAAAATGAAATTTTACTGTCAGGATTTTGATCTGTCCTAAGAAGTTGAATGATAAAAATATTACTGACCAAAAAAAATTTTTTAAAAAAAGAAAGAAAAAAGAAATTGAATCATCATTAAATGCTGGGCATTTTGCACTGGATAGTAAGAATTCCATATATATAATGCAGTATTGATAGTAAATTTCCTCAATAAATTCCTTTCTTTTCTTCTAGTGACCCTTTTTTGGTCTTTCCTTTTCCTTTGGTCCTAGACCTGTATTTCCAAATGCCTGTTAGACATTGCCATTTAGAAGTTCCTATTGGGGTCTCAAGCTCAATTTGTCCAAAATCAAAGTTTTCTCTCTTTCAGATTTACTTCTCTGTCTTTCACATTTATGTAAATGGAAGCACACTTCTGTTCAGTCACCCAGGATCAAAACTTATGCCATCTTGTATGCCTCCATTTCCTTCCTAATCATATCTAGTACATCTCCATATCCATGGATTCTACTATTTGAACTGTCATATCTTTTCTTAGTTTAAAATTTTTCTTTAATTTAATAACAAATTCCAAAGTCATGCTTTCAATATCATCTAACTCCCTTTTCCCCTCCCTCTTCCCAGAGCTGTCACATCTTTTCTGTCCTTTCTTTCACTCTAGTTCATGACTTCCTCACCTGGACCTGCTATATATTAGCTTTATAAACATTCCCCCATCTCTAGTTTTTCCATCTTTCATGTTACCATGGCTAGATTCACCTCTCCTAATGCATAATTCGTATCCAGCTTATTCCTCACTTAAAAATGTATCAAATGTAAAGTCTAAACTTGTTAACTCTGCATATTAGACATCCTCAAATTCGGCCACAGAAAAGTTTTCCTCTTAAGCTACCTCAAATTAAGTTGTACTGCTTGCCATTTCCTGTCTATAGCTCATGTTTTCATAGTTCTCTACTTACTGCTTCTTATCCTAGAAATGTTCTTCCTCTCTGATCTCCAAGTGTTGAAATTCTTCCAATTCATCAAGCCTCTACTCAAATACCACTCTGTTCATGAATGATACCAGAGAAACATTTTTTTCAGCATGTTAAACATTCTTGTTAAATTGCATTGAGTAGCCTTCAGAGTAAATCTACCTTATGTGAATTTAGAAATATTCAGAATATATATTATTCCTTTGTCACTCTTCTCAGTTTTTCTTTTCCTCTACTTAATAAGAATGGTTTTCTTTTCTGTTTTGGTTAATAGCAAATTTGCTTCATTTGTCATTTTTTTTTCCATAAAGGAGATGGACACTACTCATTAGATTTCCATCTTAAGGGTGATGTTAGACTAGATTATCCCCAAGGTGACTTTAAAATTCTACAAAACTCCATAGATTTGGCTGAAAGAATTTAAAGTGGAATTTTGTGAGATGTGCATAGTATGTCTTTTATATAGTAATCAGCAGTATCTAAGATTGTACAAAGGGGAGAGTGAAGAAGTAGGAGAGGGAAGTAGAGAGAGTGAAGAAGAGAAGTAAGAGTTGTTAGAATCAATTTTGGGGGAGAATTAAGAAGGGGAAGAATAGAAAATTGAAACAACCAAAGGGAAACTTGGGAGGGGAAGTAAAAATATAGCATCAGATGTGAAGTCAGAAAACTCAGATTCAGGATTCACCTCTGTTACTTTACTAGCCATGAGCTAGTCTCTTCCTCTCTCAGAGATAGATTCAAGTAGGTTACTTTTTGGATTTTCTTTCTCTCTCTCTCTCTCTCTCTCTCTCTCTCTCTCTCTCTCTCTCTCTCTCTCTCCCTCCCCCCCTTCCTTCTTTCCTTGTTTTCCTTCCTGTGAAGCTATCATGAGATAGGTCCCAAAGAGACAATAAGAAGGAATAGGAAGGCAGTGGGGAACAGGAGATAATGTATCAGCATTATGATATAATGTATATATGTGTGTGTATATGTGTATAAATTATGAAACACCAATACCTTCCACTCCTAATTTAACCTTGTGATATCACGGATCCTCTTTGAAAACAAATAATGAACAACTATAGTCTTACAGGTTGTACTAAATTGTCTCTGCCGAAATGATGCAATGAGATTTTAGCATATTTTTCCTGCTTATCATGTCAGTCTTGCCTTTCTGTGACAGTGACTTTTTCCCAGTAATTTTTTTTGGGGGGGAAGGGGGGGACGATGAAGATGACAATCCTTCTGGCTTCTTGCCAGATGTTCTGAAGCCACACCTGCAACCACTTCCTCTAGTCCTCATGGAACAGATCGTGGGAACCCATGCTCGCTAGTGGTATAAGGATGGGGAGTGTCGGCTCTCTCAAGCTGGCTTGGGCAGTTTTGGGTGGCAGAAAGGTCGTCATAGTCACTTGGTTTTGTTTGTACATGAATAAACCCTTGTAGGTAGCAGTCTATTCCATGGGAAGTGGAGCTCTGAGGTCAAATCTCTATCAGAAGGCATGAGCCTTCTGAACTGATCTATGTGTCAAAGCATGATCTTGCACACAAGGATGATATGCCTGTAAATTAATGTGTGTAAAGCATTGGAGATTCATAATGAAAGACCAGAAATACAAACCATTAATTTTATGATAGCATAGAAGCCTGCAGATTTTCTAAACTGATTGTTAGTCATTCCTACCATTTCAGCCAGTTTGTTATTAGGTGATAAGCCATCTTGACTGATTGGCTCTTTGGGTCTCATTTTCAGTTGAGGAAGGCAGTTCAGGTTCACCCCAATTCTATTATTCCAGTTCTAAAAAGTTCTGCCAGTTCTACTTAGACAACCTCCTGAATCTGTGTCTGCCCTCTTCCCTCCCACTCCCTTGCCACTTCCACTGCCAACACCCCCTTTGAGACCCTTCTCACCTCTTGTCTAGACTATTTATAGTTGGCATTTGCTCCCTCTATTCTCTCTCCTTTAAAATCTATCCTTCATACGGCTGTCAAAGTAATCTTTCTAATGCACGGGTTTGAACATGTTACTCCCCTGCTTAAAAGCCTTCAGTATCTCCCCATTGCCTATTGAGTAAAAAATAAACTACTTAACCTGATGTTCAACTCCTCCATCTGGCTCACTTTCCTTTCTATCCTTTTAAACATTTCTTCATGTATTCTCCTTTGTGGCCCTAGTCAAATGGGATCTACAGTCTTATTTTCCAATCTCTTCCAGACCTTGAGTATTTAGATGCCTTTGTTCATACCTTCTCTTGTACCAGAAATGAACATTCTCTGCCTCTCTTTCCTCCTTTTTTCTTATCTGTGCCTTTTGACATTTCTCTTCTTCTTTAAGGCACAGTTTGGGTGTTATCTTTGAAAATTGTGCATATCTTTTGCCAGAATTTGTCCTTTTCTCCTGGAATTTCTCAGGCCATTGTGGCCTGTTTGTTTATTTTTTCTTTCCACATTATGTGTATTTAATCATTATCCAAGCTATAATTTTATTAATATAGGGGATGGGGCAGCTAGGGGCATACCAGATAATGCACTGGGCTTAGAATCAGGAAGATCTGAGTTCAAATCGAGCCATGGACACTTAATAGTTTTCTGATCCTGGGCAAGGCATTTTACCTTTCGTTGCCTCAGTTTCTCACTTGTAAAATGGGGGCACATTGGAGAAAGAAAAATGGCAAACCATTCTGGTATCATTGCCAAGAAAACCTCATGGACAGTTCTGTAGAGTAATGAAGAGTTGGACCTGATTTGCTTGGTGGTGTAGTGGATAAAGTTCCAGACCTGAAGACCTGAGTTCAAATCTGCCCTCAGACACTTAGGAGCTGTGTCACCCTGGGCAAGTCACTTACCTCTGTTTGCCTTAGTTTCCTCATCTGTAAAATGAATCAGATATGGAGAGGACAAACCAAGCCAGTATCTTTGCCAAGAAAATAATTGGGATTATGAAGAGTCAATAAAAAAAAGGAGAAACTTCTGGGTGAGGAAAGTTCTTCCTCCTGTGCAGGTCAGTTGCTTCTCTGCAAGTCCTAATTCTAGAGAATTAGTTGCCTGAGAGCCCTGAGAGGTTACATGAATTCCCCAGGCTTACGTAGCTAGTACACATCAGAAGTGAATCTTCAACTGAGGTTCTTGGCTTCCACATTATTTCTTCATTATGTGAAGCTGTCTCACTAATCTCTTCCAGTTGTGTGCATGTTTCATCCCCTTTATTAGATTATAAGCTCCTTCAGGTCAACAACTCGGCTAATTTTCATTTCTTATATTTCTAGTACTTAGTAAATGCTAATTGCTTAGTTTGGCTGGATTTGATTTACTCAATATATCTCTGGAACTAGGGTTAAAAAATTTACATTTGTAGTTATGAATGTATACCTGGTAGCACAACAATTGTATGCCTATAAAAATGTATTACCTAATGATAAAGCAATAAAGTATTTCCTGGACTACTTAGAAGCTTCTTGAGGGTACTGATGTGGGTAAATAAACACAAATACCCACACAGGGGTTCTTTTGGGGGGAAAGGGATGAAGGAAGAGTGAAGGGTGAAGATGTATGTCTATCTTAAACAAATACAAAAGGGGCTGTGACAATGTGAGTGAGTGGCAGTTGGACCAAATCAGCCAGGGATATCTTACTTCTATAGGGAAAGACACAACAGAAATAAACACTTTTTTTATTACTAATGACTTTAAAGGGTAGGGGCAGTAGAAAGAGTTCACCATAACCTAGTTATCTAAGGACAAACTTGGGAACTGGGAGTTGGGTCAAGATCTACACTATTTTAACCCAGGCTGCCTGGATTAGCCGAAAAGTCTGGAAGATGAATGGGTCTCTCACAGCTTGATTTCACTTCTGTTCCCCCATGATCCAGCACAGGTCCTCAGCAAAATTAATCCCAAAGAGTAAAAACAAGGAGCTTGAATCAGCTTGGGATGTCCACCACCCAAGTCTGATCCTCCTGCTCAACTTGAATTTCCCACAGACAGGTATTTCTTCTGGGAGACAAATCCACTCTCTCCCGAGCTCTTCACTGGAGACAATTTTCAGCATCCAACTGCTCTCTTAGCCTTAACAGAGTCACTCAGGAAATCATTTCCTTCCTTGCCACAATTCCATCCTTGGAACCTTCAGATCTTACCTGACAGCCTGACAGTCTGGGTGCTAATTTCACTACATATCTAAACTCTTCCTCATAACAGTACAGACTTCTCCTTTGGCCCTTTTTGTATCCATAGTGCTTACCATATTGTCTGGGACATAGAAGGCACTTAATCAGTGTTTATAGATTAATGGATTTCTGAATCTTTTATAATCAACACATTCTACTTCCCATTATACTTATTATTAACATGCCAAAATTCTCTCCAATATATTGTATCCTCCCTTAAGGTTTATTTAACATTTTTCATCTTTTTATCCTTCATGTCTTAGGCTCAAATTTTGTGTTTAATAAGTATTTATCAAATTATATTGGACTCAGTAATAAGATATTCTTCCAACAAGAATTAATTTTTCTCAGAAACCTACATTTTGAGAAAGTAAAATGGAAATCTATTGCTTGTTTTTTTTTCTTTAACATCTCTCTCAATAAATATAGGGAGTTTTAAAAAATAAAAATAAACACTAATGTTTTTTGTAATTCCTTGCTACACTTTTGCCATTCTTCCTAGGGGGCTTCTTCTTTCCACAAATATAGCTTAAAGTAAAAATAGTTGCATTAGACATGATATACAGTCTTCTACTGCTGTAGTTCCATACTTTCCTACTGAGAGGAAAGGAATTGTTCATTATCTGTTCCTTGGGAGTAAAATTGATCATTGTATTTAATGAGATCAGCTGCTTTTTTTGCTATAAGCTAACATATAAGTGTGTTTTCTTGGCAAACTTACTTTAAATGATACATAAATGTAGTTATAATTATTCTCATTTACAATATTTTTGTCCTTATGTTCTACTTCTCCCTCCCTCCCTCCCTCCCTCCATCAGGGTCACATAGCTAGGAAGTGTCTGAGCTCAAATTTGAATCCAGGACCTCCTATCTCCAGGTCTAACTACTACTGATCCACCTAACTACCCCAATTGATTTCTTTTTAGAAGGGATGGAGAAAAGTAGGTTAATCAGGAAGAAGAATGGTAGGAGAACCTTAGAAAAGTATGTTTGAGTTGGAACATTAGTAGTTTTGGAGAGAGAATATAACTTCCCAAGTTTTTTCACTTCTGCCATAGGAGCTCCATCTGCAAGAGTTGACTTAACTTTCCAAATTATCTGGTTGGAGAAAGTTAGAGTTTCTTGGAAGAAAGACTTCTACAAATCATAATTCTTCAATTCCTGTGAAATGAATTGCCTGTCTCTTTTTCACTCATTAGCAGGGCACTTTGTTCTGTCTCCTGTAAGTCGTTCTCTAGACAAGTGAAATTCATCCTCTGGCTGACCAAAAGTTGTTTGTCGGTTTTCTTTATGAACTATGAAATAATATTCAGCCTTGGAGAATGTTCCCATTGAGGCTTATAGTGCCAAATAAAATTTGGCTTTAGGCAGCCAAGTAAGGCTTACTTCATTTCTGTGAAAAACCTTAAATTCAGATCACAAAAGTAGAACATGTGTTTAAGCATTTTTCAGTTTGACTACGTTTAAAGAGGACAATAGTGATTTTTGTAATTTGACCGCTGGGTTCATTCAGTGTCCAAAGTCTTTTGTACCTAAGCTAGGTAAATAATGCTTTGCATTCCAAGTCTTGTTTTATTTATTGTCATCAATAACATGCTCTCAAGAGGAATTTTTCTTTTTGGCAGTGTGTTAATGAATGTTTTGTTAAGACATTTTCCATTTCCACTGTATTATCTAGATTTAATCTAGACATTGCTTAAAATAACCCCGTATGGCTTAGTTTACCAATGGCCATTATTTGGAAGATATTCTTAGAGGCAAGCACAGAGCTTGAAACTTCTGGTGGCTTTGTTAACCCGTGACTTTTTGGCTAGGGGCTGCAATGTTGATTGTCCTTGGCTTCTGGCTCACTGTTCTTCAAGCATGTACAGAGATTAAATGAAATGATTAATTAACTATAATCCTTCTGAGAATTAAGGTGACTTTTTTTCAGTAGATTCCTAGTGAATGTTGAAGAGGAATTATCCAGGAAACCCAGAGACCCTACTTGTCTCTCTGATTGCTAGCTTATCTGCCTTGCCCCTTTCCCCACCATTGCCACTAAATGCCATAAGGTCCTGGATTTAGACTTTAAAAATTAAATTTCCTTTTACTCTTGAGAATCAATCATCCTTCATGTCTGCTTAAATTTGAAGGCTGAAGTTTGGGTGTTTAATATATTTTTATGAACATATGTTCTTGGTTTTTATTTTTAAAACATTTTATTTCTGACATGTTGTTGGGGCCCCAGATTGATAGATGGGACCTGTTGTTAGAAAGATGCTACTTCTTTAAGATTTTGAAGACATCTTGCTTTTTCTATGATTCTTTCACCTTTCTGCTACTCAGAGAATTTATAGCTTGTATCATTCGCCATCTTTCCTATTTCCCTTGTGATTTCATTAAAAAGATGAAAAACAGGGACAGCTGGGTGGCTCAGTAGATTGAGAACCAGTCTAGAGATGGGAGGTCCTGGGTTCAAATCTGGCCTCAGACACTTCCCAGCTGTGTGACCCTGGGCAAGTCACTTCACCCCAATTGCCCAGCCCTTACCACTCTTCTGCCTTAGAATCAATACATAGTATTGATCTAAGACAGAAGGTAAGGGTTTAAAAGAAGTGAAAAAAGCATGTTGGAGACTTTGATAGTACTTGATAGAGTGAATTAAAATTAAAAAAAAATTTTTTTTTGAGGAAGGAAAATTTTCCATCAACTAGAAGTTCAAGGGGGGAATTTGGTGGCAATTGACTTTCACAAAAAAAGGTTTTATTTCTTAGAGTTAACTATTTTATGTTTTAACTATAACTTTGATTTCTTTTTTTTTTTTTTTTTAGGATTGTCCTGTGGCTGAAATGGAGGATAAAGTTGTAAATGTTGTAAGTATATATCCGTATCATTCTTTTCCCAATTTTAAAAATAAATAATAGGAAGATAGAGGGAAGGAATAAAGCATGAACTGAGCCAACTTCTTTATAGATATCTCAGCAGCTTAAATATTGCAGCAATGGTATAGCAGGTAGAATGCTGGGCCTGGAATCGGGTACACCTTAGTTCAAATCTGACCTTAGACACCAGCTGTGTGACCATGGGGAGGTCACTTAATCTGTTTACCTCAGTTTCTTTAACTGTAAAATAGGAATAAAATGCCTCAACCTCACAGAACTGTGGTGAGGATCAAATGAAGTGATATTTGTAAATAAGCACCTTGCTCAGTGCCTGGAACTGAGTAGACACTATATATGTTTATTTCCTTCTTATTCCTTTCCTTTCATTTATTAGGTAAGGATCACATTAATTGAAGTAAGGGAATTGGGAATTCCCAATTAGGGTTAAAGGGAAGTATAAATGGGGTTTAAGAAAGGCAAGTAACAACAGTAACAACAAAAAACAAAAACATCCAACCTACAGCCAACAAATCTGATCTGAAATTCTGAACAGTGACATATATATATATACATATATATATGTCGTATTTTCCCTATCTTATGAATATCTCACCCAGATATAGTTATTCTGAGTAGCTATATTTTTTAAAACAGTTATCTTGTTAATGGTAATGAAGCATTGATCTAATGAATTTTATTCTAATGTATTCTTTAAGTTTAATTTTTGGAGAAAAATATGTTGGCAGAAATCTTGTGACCAAGAGAAAGTACCATAAATTTTTTTTGCACATTTAGTAACTATTCATCATCACTTCCTCCTTTTGACATAAACCAGGCTAGGCTCCTTGATAAGGCTTTCCTTCTGCTGATGAGGAATTTAGCAACACAGTTACTATAAATATATTTTCCATAAATAGGGAAGCTTAAACAAATAAGAGGAATTTTTAAAGCATTACTTCTTGGAGTTCTCCCACTTCTGCTTCTTAAAAGAAAAATTAATCTTTGGAATTCTTTTATTCATCAGCCCTTGAATTCTGTAAGTGGGTATTTAGTAATGTGGGCATTAAGTTAACTATGTGATGAGAAGCAGCTTACTGCCGTGTAGATCTGCCCTTGGAGGGAGGAGGCTCTGCAGTTAAGTCCTGCCTTTGTGACTAGGTACAAACCACTTCACCCTTTTGGTGCCTCCAGATAAATTACAGAGACTGTAGTTGCTGATCTGCATCATAGGAGAGTTTTCAAACTGAGAGTTCCCCACATGATTGAATAACAGGTCCAAATCTAAAAATAATAGCAACAGGTCCGAAGCTTACTTATTTAAAAAAACTCTAATCTGTGACTTTTACGAGGAGCCCATTTGATGGTAACCTTTAAAGGTTAGGTGTACTATCAAAATAGAAATTTAAAGCTAAGAAACATCTGGTGGGGGTGATGTGGGGAGGGGGAGACATCAACAAAATTCTGAAAACTCTCAGACACTTCCCAGCTTTGTGACCCTGGGCAAGTCACTTTACCACCGATGCCTACCCTTACCACTCTTCTGCCTTGGAGCTAATACATAGTATTGACTCCAAGATAGAAGGTAAGGGTTAAAAAAAAAAATTCTGAAAACTTCCCCATTTGGTCATTCCCAAAGGCTACATAGAGATTGGAAGGCCTTGCCCACATAGAATTTCTTTTCTTTCTTTCATTTATTTTTTAATCTCTTACCTTCTGTCTTAGAATCATTAAAAGTATCTGTTCCAAGGCATAAGAGCAATAAGGACTAGGCAGTGAGGTTAAGTAATTTGCTCAGGATCACACAGCCAGGAAGTGTCTTGGGTCAAATTTGAATTCAGATCCTCCCAATTCTAAGACTGGCACTTTTATGTACTGACCACCTCGCTGCCCCTCCAAGTAGAATTTCTATCAATTGTTCAGCCTCTCCTTAGTGGAAAACAAGGGTCCTAACACATAGTTGTATTCTTTAATAGCAGCAAATATGGGTTAATATAGAGACTTCATTTATAGACTTATAGATAAATTATTCCTCACCCCCTTTCTTCTCCCAGGCACATTGTGCCATACCAAGATATGAAGATACTTCCTTTTTTAGGGAGCAAAGTACAGTAAGATAACTTGCCAGGCATAATTGCCTAAATGAATGAAAGCTAGAACTGTAGATTATAATTGAATCATGTGTTTATTTGTAAGTAGCATTTAGAAATTAATTTGGTTATTAACTTAGCCATTCTTATTTCTTTCCCCTATGATTAGTCCAAGGTCCTAAATAGCATTTGTGATAAGACCATCAGATCAACTACAGATCCTGTCATGAGCCAGTGTGCCTGCTTGGAGGAAGTTCATTTACCCAATGTCAAACCTGGAGAAGGCTTGGTAAGTATTCCAGGATTGTTTCTAAGTAAAATGTCTTCTTGCTTGGCAGATAAAGATAGCTATATTAGTGATTACTCAACCTAACCACAGTTTTCTAAGGAAACTTGTATTATACTCAGTCCCACTCCTTTTTGCATTTATGTCTGTGAACTTGAACTGTACTGAGGTTTATTTTGCATCTCTTTAAATGAAAAATGAAAAGTAGAATTGAAGGAAATCATCACATGCAAGATCGAGGTGCTTTCTTTATCATTTGGGTTTGAGGAGAATTTATAGCAATGCCCAGCACTCTGATGTGCTGATAAAGATGGGAATACTTTACTTAAAGAAAAGATGAACTCTTAGGGCAGGAAAAAAAAAAACCAAAAACAATAACAACAACTAAAAGCATGGTTGATCAGTGCCTTAAGCCTGTTGATTTAATTAGCTTGTGAGAAAGGTGCTGAAGAAAAGCTTCAACCTGAAAGCAAAGGCTTGAGCAAAGTTCCATCTGCTACTTCAGAAACTGCATGATAGAACTTAAAAATTGTAAAGGGACATCAGTAAAAATCTGTGCTGGGTCCCAGAGTCTCTCTCTCTCTATATATATGCTTCAAACATTTAAATATATACATATATATTGAAGATATGGAGAGAGAGTAGATTTTAGTCTTAGTTTGTAAGGGAGTCTAGAATGCCTCATTTATCAAGAACATTAGGACTTTGGTGCTGGAGTGGATGGAAGTGTGAGGCTAGAGTCAAGAAGACTCATTTTCCTGAGTTCAAATCTAGCTTCAGTCACTTAATCCTGTTTGCCTTAGTTTCTACACCTGTAAAATGAGCTAGAGAAAAAAAAATGGCAAAGCACTCCAGTATCCCTGCTAAGAAAACCCCAAAAAGGGTCCCAGTGAAAAACAAATGAACAACAAGATTCAAAGCAAAAGGCAGTCAGTCAGTCAACAAGCAACAGACTAATCTAATCGGGCTTCCTGGAAGCAAATAGTTTAGAAAATCAGATTTTGAAATCAATATGAGAGACCTACATTGTGAGAGAACTGGAGGGCACCTGTGTAAAAGCCACACAAAATCAAGTGGGAATTTTTGCTTCTGAGTGTGCTGGGAAAAGGATCTAAATAGAAAAATTATTATAAAATGAACTTTGCAGAAAAATAATGGGGAAGGAATCCTTGAAGGGCATATTGAAGCATTTCATGATTGGTGTGATATAGAATCTAGAGAGTTCTTGCACGTTCCTTAGCAGGTGATTGACAAGATGATTGAAAATAGATCTGAAAAGATGAGTTCGTATAAGGTGGATTGAGGAAGGGTGAGGTAGGGAGCCAGGGGGAATTGGAGGCTTTATGTGGAATTAAATAAACATTTTCAAAGCAAAGAACAGACAAGAATCTACATGCTTCAAAAGCCATTTTTTCTAGTCAGGTTGGTTTATTGTCTGAACTCTCAGAAAGACCTGGTGGGCCTCAAACAATGATCTAAATATTGTTTTTCAGAGTATCTATTATATTCTGCTTGGTGGTGATGGTGGTCTCCAAAGCATTCCTCTAATACTGTGTCCTAACCAGCCCAGTGCTTTAAAAATGGAAAAGAAAATCTCTTAAAAAAACTTCTTTAAACTTTCCATATAGTTAGAAAGATGAGATTGACACGCTAGAGATTATTTACAAAAATCTACTTGCTGAGTGCAACAGCAACAACATAAATTGAATTAATCTAAAAAAGGAGTCGGGGGAAGTAGGGAGTTTTGAGTCTAGGTTTTGTATCTTAGTAGTAAAAAGGATCATTTGTTGTTGTTCCTAGTTATAAGAGAGATGACTACCTGATACCTTAGGGTTCCCAATAAGATACCTCTAATTCTGTTATTATCTAGGTTATTAATTCATGCATTTCTTAGAACTAGTTTTATTCTAAGCTGCACTCTAATAACTCCTTCCATATTTCCTTAATATAGAGCCTTCCACTCTCAGTTATTGTAGTTTTACGAGGGTACAAATTCTAAGTTCCCAAATCTTTTTATATATGTTTAAAAACAAAACCATAGTAATAAAAAAAATTACATGGACATCTCTCTCTTCCAAATATAAAATTTGCTCTATGGATAAATATCTGCTTTTCTCCTCAAAAAGTGTAGGGATTCGGTTAAAGTCTGCTGTGTGTCAATTGTAGGATGTTTCCTAGAGAATATTGAATTCCTCCCTCAGCTTGTCTGCTGACCCTCTTACTCTGGATATTTTGACCAAACTTGGGGATTTATGCTACCCCAATATAAGGAGGCACGGCTAACAGAGTCTATGAGGTGCCCATGGGATTGGCTGTTTCTAGAGGATCCCTGCTCTAGCTTCCCCCAACTGAAAGGCTTCTGAGACATACCTTTAATCTTGCTGCTGTTTCTTAGTGTTCATTAATACCATCTCACTTAAAAAATAGCCTACACTAAATTTAGTACAGAGGCCAAATTTAATATCTTTTAAAAAATAAATTCAGCTGAGCTAAAAATTTATTTTCTTTAAAAATAGCCCTTAGTGCCCAAGTATCAAAGTTATGAAAGAAAGATCACAGTTGTTTTGTTTCTAGGCAAAGAAACAGGGAAGAATAGAGATTGTTCGTTGGAGACCTGAATTATCTATGGCCTGGCTGTCTTAGGAGAGCCGGCTTGGGGTATTCATCTGATGAGTCTCCAGGGATGTGACAGTCCTGCATTCCTAGTATATAAGTGGTAAATCAAAGAGAAGATTAGTTCCTAGTTGTTTCCTTAGTCTTTCCACATGTTTGAGGTTTCTGTTCTTCCTCAGGTTTCTTTGACTGGAGCCAGAGGCTTTCACATTTGTTTTACTGGACCTAAATATAGCTATCGTTCAAAAGGAACTGTGGTAAAATGCTTCCTAACATTGGGTCCTACATAATATTAGAGCATGGAGTTGGTTAATGTCTTTGTTTATGAATTACACTAGGGCATGTACATCAAATCGACCTATGATGGACTGCACGTGATTACTGGAACAACAGAAAATGTAAGTGCATCTTCATTAAATTTAAGAAGTATTTTTAAAAAATGTGAAAAGTCAATTTTATCATGTTTATTTTATTTATTATTATTTTTAAAAATCAAGCCTTTATTCTCTTTCCTATCTTACCTCCCTCCCTCAAAACAAAACTCATACAAATATGCATAATCAAGCAAAACTATTTCCTATATTGGCCATGTCCAAAAAATCTAAATCTCAAGAAGTTATCCTTAAGTTATACCATGTTCAAATTGAATGGGTATCCTTTGCTATTGATGGCAGAATACTGTTTGCAGTATTGGTCACTTGGGGTGGCTGGGTAGCACAGTGGATAGAGAGCCAGGACTGGAAGGGAGGACCTGGGGTCAAATTTGGCTTCAGTTTCTTCCTAGCTGGGTGACCTTGGGCAAATCACTTAACTCCAAGTAGAAACATTCGTTTACCTTGGAACCAATACTAAGTATTGATTCTAAGACGGAAGGTAAGGATTTTGATTTAAAAAAAAAAAAAGATGAAAAGAAACGATGGGCACTTTTCTTCTTGGTTTCTGTTTTGTTTTTTTTTTCTTCTGGATTAGCCATATTTGCTCATGATTTTTTTGCATTCTGACCATAGGTGATTTCTACAAGAATAGGGATTGCTGAACACAGTTGCAGATATTTTCATTCAAAAGCTTGTCACCATATTGCTATGTTGGACTTTCTATCTGGACTTGAAAATACCTTCCACTTACAGAACTAGATTTTGTAATGATATTCATTAGTTAAATTCAGCAGATATTCATTAGATAACTACTCTATGCCAGACACTGTGCCGGTGTTGGGGATACAAAAACAAAACCACCTTTGCCCACAAAGATCTTTCATTTTACTAAATAATATGACATCACACAGATAAGTAGAGCACAAAGATTGGCGTGAATGGGGCAAAGGAGAGATCTGAAAAAGTAGCTTAGGAATAGCTGAGGAGTAGTTTAGGGGATCTGGGAAGACTTTATTTAAAAAAAAAAAGAAGAATCTGAAAAGCAGAAATGAGGATGGAACCTTTTCTGGGCCTAGGCTAGGGGGTGCTTCAGAGCTTCTTAGATGTGGGAGAATTTACTTGTGGAGTCCAAGGAATAGCTAGAAGTCCTGTGAGGCAGGAATGTAGGGTATATGAAATGGAAAAGTAGTTTGGAGCCAAATTGTAGGGAACCTCAAGTAAGCTAGATTGGGTTCATGGATTGATATTTTCTAATAGAGGCACTAAAAAACTCTCTGACTCAGTAGTGGTCATGTTCAGACCTATGCTTTGGGGAGATAATTTTGGCTTGTTGTTCAGTCATTTTTCAGTTGTGTCTGACTCTTCATGACATCATTTGGGATTTCCTCTTCTCCTCCTCCTCCTTCTCCTTCTTCTCCTCCTCCTCCTTCTCCTCTTTCTCCTCCTCCTCCTCCTCCTCCTCCTCTTCCTTATTCTCCTCCTCCTCCTCTTTCTCCTTCTCCTCCTCCTCCTCCTCCTCCTCCTCCTCCTTCTCCTCCTTCTCCTTCTCCTCCTTCTCCTTCTCCTTCTCCTTCTCCTTCTCCTTTCCTTCCCTTTTCCTTTCTCTTCCTTTTCCCTTCCCTTTCCCTTTCCCTTTTCTTGAAAAAGATATTGGAGTGGCTTGCCAATTCCTTTTTCAGCTCATTTGACAAATGAAGAAACTGAGGCAAACAGGGATAAGTTGTTTTCCCAGGGTCACATAGCAGAATTTGAACTTGGGACTTCTTGACTCAAGCCTTGGCACTCTTATCCATTGAGCCACCTAGCCGCCCAAGTAAAACAAATAGTAATGGCAGCCAAGAAGATCATAGGGTAAAGAAAACCACTAATCAGATGCAATATACAGTACAGAGATCCATTTCTTTCCTTTTGAGGTTGAAAGCCAGAGCCGGGAAGATCAATCAATCAACATGCATGTATTAAGGACCTACTTTATTCCAGGCATTATGTTAGGGTATGGAGGTATGAAATAAAAATGAAGCAGTTTTGGGGTAGCTGGATGACTTAGTGGATAGAGCACCAGGTCTGGAGATAGAAAGTCCTGGGTTCAAATCTGGATTGAGATACTTTCTATCTATGTGACTCTGGGCAAGTCACTTAAACCCAATTGCCAACCCTTACTATTCTTCTGCCTTAGAAACAATATGACTTACTATCAATTCTAAGACAGAAGGTAAGGGTTTTGGATAATTTAAAAAAATGAAGCAATTTTCACCCTCTGAGGAGCTTATGTTTCACTGAAGGAAGATGGCATGTACACACAGTAGTACATACCAAATAAATAAATTAATGAGTAGGGATAGTGATGCAGAAAAAAGAAAAGAGACAAAATAGGTGAAATACCACAAAACATACATAGGACATTCAAGCAGGAAAACACACATTGTGCTGATACTATGCTGCTTACTATATACTTTTAAAATAATGTTTTACAAAATAGATTCACCATTTCATATTCAATTTTCTTCCTTTTTTGTATTTGAAAATGTTCATATTAATGTTTATCAAATTTATATTGTAAAAAAAGAAAACCAGATATTTTAAGGATGAGCTCTTGGGGTGAGCTTTGGAAGAAATTAGGAGCTTTAATAAGGAGGATGGGAAGAGAAAGAAAATAAAAGAAAAATAAAAGAAAATAAAAGAAAACAAGCATTTATAGAGTGAATCTCATTTGATCTTCATGATGAATTCTATAAAGTAGACGCTATTCTGATTCTCATTTTACACTTGAGAAAACTGAGGGAAAAGTGAAATGACTTGTTCAAGGATACAGATTTGAACTCAGATCTTTCTGACTTCAGACACATTTCTTTATCCTTCACATATGCGTGCACACACACATGAAGGCTATATATAGAATATAAGGCAGTTAGGTGGCATAGTGGCTAGAGTATTGGTCCTGGAATCAGGAAGACTCATTTTCCTGAGTTCAAATCTCGTCTCAAATATTTACTATCTATGGGACCTTGGTCAAGTCACTCAACCCTGTTGGCCTCAGTTTCCTCATCTGGAAAATGCACCGGAGAAGGAAATGGCAAATCACTCCAATATCATTGTTGAGGAAACTCCAGATGGGGTCAGGAAGAGTCAAACAAGACTGAAAATACAGAAGAGGCATGGTTACTTATTTCCTGAGAATTTTTTTATAGCGATAATTTCTTTCATTCAGGAAATTCAATTACATATGTTTTGTTTTTAGTGCTTCAAAGATTTTGAATTTTAAAGAGGCAAATGTGATTTTAGAGGTCATTTAGTCTAACTTTCTCAATTATAAGTAAAGATTTAATTTGGTCGTGGCCACACAGCTTGGCTCATGTCCAAGCTAGAACTAGAATCAGGGTCTCCTGCTTCCCCAATTCAGTATTCATTCCAACACACCACATTTGTAAAGGTTGTTTTATTTGCTTTCAGATCATTTATATGTTGGTCCAAAAACCCTTTTGAAAAGAACATATATTAGACTTTCATTGTTCAGTCATTTTCAATTGTGTTCAACTTTTCACGACCCTTTTTGGAGTTTTCTTTACATAGATACTGGAATGGTTTGCCATTTCCTTCTCTACCTCATTTTACAGATGAGGATACTGAGGCAAATAGGAATAAGTAGTTTGCCTAGGGTTACACAGCTAGAACTCAGATCTTCTTAACTCCATCCACACAGCCACCTAGGTGCCTTATGTGTTGGACAAGTAGAGCAAAATCTTGCAAACAAAGAGTCTTTCCATAATCTAACCCTTATCATTGACTAGAATAAATAGTTTGTTTTAATCATGAAAGTCTCTACAGTTACTGTGTACCTGGTATCCTAAATGAAATTAGTGAATGAATTTAAACATTTCTTCTTAAAGCCAATGTCATCTAAATTTAGAGTACTAGATTTGGGTTAAATTTCAATTTAGATTAAATTAAAAATTAAATTTAAATGATTTGGGCCTCGGTTTGGGCCTGGACTACTCTGATTAACTGATTAGTTGTATGGCTGTAGATGAATTACTACTTTCGAGTTTGTTTCTTCTTTGGTGAAAGTGGAAGAATAAGAGGAAACCTGATCCAGTGGGAAAAGTACTGCATTCAACATTTAAATGCATTGAAATCTTACCTCTGACATTAACTATTTGTGTGATCTAGGCAAGTTGCTCATTTTCCTCATCTGTAAAATGGGAGGATTAGGACAGCTCTTCCCTATGGTCCCTTTTAGCTCTGGATTTTATGATTCTTGCCATGCCTGACTGTGGAAAGGATTATTGTGAGGAAAGTACTTTGTAAATCTTACAGTGAATCTCTTCAATTATTCTTTTAAAAATATTTATTGATATCCTTCATTTCCTGTTGCAGCGAGGTGGCAGAATGGATAGAGTATTGGGCTTGGGATCAGGAAGTCTTAAGTTAAAATTTGACATTAGACATTGGATATAAAACCCTGGGCAAGTCATTTCTCTCTCTCTGCCTCAGTTTTTTCAACCTGTAGAGTGGAGATGATGATGATAATAATAATACCTGCCTTCTGGGCTTGTTGGAAGGATAAAATGAGATAAGAGTTATAAAATATTTTTGAAAACTTAAGATGCTATGTAGATACTATTGTTACTATTTCCAGATATATGCCTCTCTTGTAACAAAGAATAAAAATAGAGTAAGGGAAAGACAGCTTGACAAAACTAACTAATGAATGGAAAAAATTGCTAAAAAAATAAAGCATTTTTTCCAATTCAAAGATATTTTATTTTCCCAGTTACATAATAATAATTTTCCAGACATATATTTTCCAAAATTATAAGATCCCAACTATCTCCTTCCATCCTGGAGATGGTAAGCAATTTGATCTGGGTCATACATGTATTCTCATGCAATACATGCTGCCATATTGGTCTTTGTTGTAAGAGCATCCTCATACAGAACCCTAAAATAAAACCATAAATACACTGATGTGAAAGAGTATGCTTTGATCCACATCCATCCGACTCAACAGTTCATTCCCCGGAGGTGGATAGATTCACCACCATAAATCCTTCAGAATTGCTGAGAGTAGTCGAGTTTCCACAGTGGATCATTGTGTGATGTTGCTGTTACTATGTACGGTGCTCTCCTGATTCTGCTCATTTCACTCTGCATCAGTTCATGCAGTTCTTTCCATCTTAAAAAGCATTTATTAAGTGAGCACTTGGCTAAGAAGTTCTGAGTGACAAACAGAAAAGCAAAGATAATCCTTGCTTTCAAGGAGCTCAGATTTTAAAAAAGAGGGAGAGATAACACATAGCAAATATTAGCAACACATCAGCTCCATCTAACAATATAGGCACTATTCCATACCTATAATCATCCACCTCTGCAAAGAAGGGAAAGGAGTGCAATTTTCTTCTTTCTTTTGGGGCTAAGTTTGATTATTATAATTACACAGTATTGAGTTCCATTTTGTTGTTTCAGTTTTGTCATTTAAATTCTTGTGTTTATTTTTCCCCCCTTGTTTCTACTTATTTTATTTTGTTTTAGTTCATATAAATCTCCGGACTTTATTATTGTCTTGTGAGGTTATATTAGTAAGACAAATTTCATCCCTGTTATTATCTTTGATTATGTTTGAGGGGGCAGCTGGGTAGCTCAGTGGATTGAGAGCCAGGCCTAGAGACGAGAGGTCCTAGGTTCAAATCTGGCCTCAGACACTTCCCAGCTGTGTGACCCTGGGCAAGTCACTTGACCCCCATTGCCTACCCGTACCATTCTTCTGCCTTGGAGCCAATACACAAAGTATTGACTCCATGATGAAAGGTAAGGGTTAAAAAAAAATTATGTTTGACTAAATCTCTTAACAAGAAAATAGCAATATGGTTTAAGATAGCAATTAGCTTCATATCTAGAATCTCGTGAACAAAATCTGTAGAAGGTATATGTGGATTTTAAAATTTATATTCAATAACTAAATATTATATTTTATAAAGTTTTATTAATAATAAACTAACATAAAAAAAAACTAGAGGGAAAAGGTGCTAAACTCACCCAGCCCGCTCCCAGGAGCAAAAGAGAAAGAGGGAGGAATTACAGCCAACTATAAAACAATAACGTGACCACACAAACGTGGAGGTGCAGGAGAGATTAAAGGGAATTTTGAGAAATACTAAGGACTTATGGAGGATGCAATCTAAGGTTCAAAAATCTCTATTTATACATATATAAGATGGTATATTTCATTAATTCTTCCTCCTCTTCAGCTAAATACTAGCTTAAGAATCATTCATCTTTACATCAAATCTTGTGATATCGGTTTTATCTGGGTTAGTCTTAGCCATTCATATTCATATCCCATCTTCTGTCACCATTTGAGTGACACCGAAAGGCAAAGTGTCCAACTGTACTTTGTACAATGATGTTGAACTAGTCCTTGAAACTGCCCCCTAGAAATTGGTTCATATTCCTGACTTGGCCCTCCATAGACTCTCAGTAGGTTTTGATCTGTTGAGAGAAAGAGGATTCCCATTTTCTATTTTTCACAGAGTTGGAATTTTTCACCTATCACTTCAGTAACTGATTATATTGGATTACTTGAATAGACTTGTTTAGTCCAAGATCTCTATCAGGTTTACTTGGCAGCAACTTCAAACTTTGATAAACACATGGAACACTAGAACCTTACTACTGAGAGGCACAGATTCATCTTTTTTGTAGTCTATGTGTTTTAAAGGATGAAATGTGAAACTCAACAAAATTTCTTTGAATCTGAATGAATTTTCAAGTGGAAAAATCCTACTTCTTTAAAAATCATAAGGAGTGAACACAGCAGAGTGGATAAAGAGCGAGATTCAGAATCAGGAAGGCTAGAAATTCAATTCCAGGTTTGAAAACCTGAGCAAATCACATATCTTAATAGTCTTGTCATCTATAAATTGAGAGGGTACCCTCCAGCCTCTTAGATGTTTTCTTTATCCTAAGCTATGTTCCTGTGAATTTCTCTTCACATTAAATCAAACCAACAAAAAATGGATAGATTGTAGATTTGCTTGAAACATTCTAGATTTACCTAACCTGGCTGGGAAATATAGTTTCAAGGATAGAGAAGGTTGGTTGCTAGAGAAATAGACAGATTTTTAAAAAATGCCTCTAGAGAAAGGAGGTTTTCCACATCTCATATCCTGTTGATTAATGTGCTTTGTAGGAGGTTCATTGTTGGCTGGCATCACTGGTCCCTGCATGTATTACTAGTCTTTCAGGTGAGCCATGGATGGTTGTTATGGCATCAAGATGAATGTTTTCAAAAATAGTTGTCACAGTCATGCACACCTTAACATTGGACCCAATTACATCCCGTGAATATTTCCACTCTTTAATATCTCTTGCTTAATTCTTGTTGAGTACCACATTTGTTGGGTGAGAGAGAAGCGTGTATCTGGGATAGTAATCCATATACAAGCATTTTTCAAACACCTGTGGGTTAGTCACTTGAGATCAAAAGACAAATCCCTGCTCTCAAGAAGCTTGTATTATATCAGAGGAGAAACATGAACTCATCCCAGAATATACAAAATAAATCCCAGGTAATTTGGGAAGATGAAGCACTGGCAACTTGGGAGATCCAGAAGAGCCTCTTAGAGGAGGGAGCACTTTTCCTCCTTTTAGCATTCAAACTTTGGCCCCTTCCTACTTTTCTAGTTTTCATACTTCATTTCCTTCCATGTATTCTGTGAATTCAAGACACTGGCTGTCCTTTAGGCATGAAATTCTCTCTCTTCACCTTTGTTTCCTGATTTCCTTCAAATCTTAGTTAAAATCCTTCCTTCTTTAAGAAACCTTTCCCAGTTCTCCTCTTTTAACTCTCTATCTTAGAATCCATACTAAGCATTGGTTTCAAGGCAGAACAGTAAGGGTAGGCAATTGGGGTTAAGTGACTTGCCCAGGGGCACCCAGGTAAGAAGTGTCTAAGATTATATTTGAACCCAGGTGCTCCCACCCAATTTGTACCTTCTCTTTTTCTTTTCTTTTTTAATTGAATTTTCATTTTTATAATTATACATAGAAGCAATTTTTGACAATCGTTTTCTGACATTTTGTGATTCGGCTTTCTCCCTCCTTCCCCTCATGGTAAATAATTTGATATAAGCTGTATTAGTGCTTTTATGGAATACATATTTCCACATTCCCCATGTTGTGACGGAAGACATATTATATATACAATTAAAAACTCATAAAAGCAATAAAGTGGCAATTGGCACTGCCCAATTCTTCTTTATACTACTATTTTGCCCTTGAAATGATCAACTTACCCTTTATATATCTGGTTTTCACATAGTTGTTTATGAGTTGTCTACACCAATAGATTGCAAATTTCTTGAGCAGGGAATTTTTTTTTTTTGGGCCTTTCTTTGTATCTACAGCACTTAGCATGGCACATAGAAGTTGTGCATAGTATACCTGATATAGAGTAGGTGCTTTAGAAATGCTATTCATTTTTGATTGTGCTATTTAAAAAAAAAGTATATGTTAGTTGTATGAAGATTTAAATCAGTGATTCCCAAAGTGGGCGCCACCGCCCCCTGGTGGGTGCTGTAGCGATTCAGGGGAGTGATGATGGCCACAGGTGCATTTATCTTTCCTATTAATTAATATTTTTTCTGGAAAGGGGGTGGTAGGCCAAAAAAGTTTGGGAACCACTGATTTAAATAGTTACTTAAGTTGGCAAGTCAGATGTTCAGACCCAGCTAACTTCTCTAATATTTTAGTTTTTCTGAATCTGAATGCTAAAAAAAAAGAGCATTTCTAATTGCACAGCAGAATGTGAAAAAATATTTCTATATGGACTCATGAACCTCCATTTAATACTGCTTACAAAAAACATGCAATAACTTTAATACATTATTTTCCAAACTTCCTGGAATGGCTGTGCTTCCTTCTAAATTATGCTTCCTTTAATTCTCTTATGTGCATTTAAAAATAAATGCTACTATGACGGTCTTTCTCAATTAGCTTTGGTTCTAGCATAAACAAAACTGCAAACACTCTCTTTTTATGAAAATACTCCTTCAACATTAATAAGCTTAGGTAGCCCATGTATTTTTAAAAGTCTATAGAAAAATGTCCCTTAGGAGGAATGAGAGTAACCACAATCCTTTGATTTTGAAAGCCAATTCTTTCTTTGAAATGAGTTAATTTAAAAAGCAACATCCCTTCCTCCCCATTGCAATTCACTCTCCAATGAAATGATTATGCTGATATAGCTATGCATTTCTATTTTAGGAACATTATGTTCAAGAATGTGAAACAAAGCCCATTATTATTATTAATTTTACAGAAGCTACAAAGGAAATATCTCTATTACCCACCAATAATCTTGACCCCTAGAATTCCAAAGTTCCTAACTAAACAGGCTATATTCTTTTTTTTTTAAATTTAATTTTATTGATGAAGAAAATTTTTCCATGGTTACATAATTTTGTTCCTTCCCTCCCCTCTTCCCACTGTCCTCCTATAGCCAATGAGCAGTTCCACTGGGTTTTTAATTTATTTAATTTTATTGATTAATTATCTTTTTTTTAAAACCCTTACCTTCCACCTTAGAATCAATAATATGTATTAGTTCTAAAGCAGAAGAGTGGTAAGAGCTAGGCAATGCGGGTAAGTGACTTGCCCAGGGTCACAGAGCTAGGAAGTGTCTGAGTCTTGATTTGAACCTAGGACTTCCTGTCTCTAGGCCTGGCTCTCATCCACTGAATTACCCAGCTGCCCCCAAACAGGCTATATTCTTGTACTAGATTCTTGCTATATTCTTATTATATGCTTAAAAATTATATTTTGTATAAATATTTAAACTAGAATGAGGAATAAGACACAACTTACCCTTTCCTGCCCATATTTCCCGTAATTTACAGATTGATACTGGTCTCTAATAAATAAAAGGTGCTTCCATAATGGGCATTGCTCAAATCAATGAAATCACAAGTCTGCACCAAGCAAAAGTGTAGGCCTCCTAGACAATGCTAAAACTTTGTGCAGTTCTTCTCTACATTATGACATCTATTGGAGGACAATTGCTGTATTTGTTAAAGTTCTGGTTATAGACCACCCAAGTTGTGGGTTAAGTGGAGATGTTTTCACCTTTGGTGATTAAATCTAAAGATGGGCAGGGTAGATTTACTTTCATTATCACTATAGATACTAATATCTTCATGGATCCATTACATATAGATGGATTTATATTTATTCAGTCATTTTTTAGTCATGCTCAGCTCTCCATGACCTATTTTGGAGTTTTCCCGACAAAGATACTACAGCAATTTATCATTTCCTTCTTTAGCTCATTTTACAGATGAGGAAACTGAGGCAAATGAGTTACGTGATTTATCCAGGATCATAGTCAGTATCTGGGGCTAGATTTTACTGGAGAATTTCCTGATTCCAGGCCCACATATATATAAAAAACTATATGCAGATATATATCTTTAGATAGATAGTTATCACTATTTCTCTGTAAGCCTAGTCTGAGTAAGGGATAAAGTTATTGTTTTCTCACAGGACATATTATTATACAGACATATATACATATAAAAAAACCTCATACACATAGATATTCTGAGTAGAACTAGATAAATTGTCTTGTTTGTTCTTTCCAGTCTCCTGCTGATAGATCTCAGAGGATTCATGCTGGTGATGAGGTGATTCAAGTTAATAAGCAGACTGTGGTAAGTCTTAGCAACCCTCTTAATGTTGTTTTGTTTTTACCGTCTTGATTTGTCCCTCTAGAATCTTAATTGGATCTAAGGCAGTTTCCTTGTTGCTTCTGTTGTTGACTTCTTTCAAGGAGTGATTTACCAGGCACGGGTTATAGTAAAAGTAGATGTTCTAGATTCTTCTTTCTTTTGTTTTTGAAGCTACTTTTTGGCATATCCTTTTTTGTAGCCCTTTGTAATTGTGACTTGCCATTTTCTAGAGAAAGAAAATTATTCAAATGTTTCAAAGAATTGTTCTGGAATTCTTTTAGGACTTAATTATTTCGTTTGTTTCTGTGTTTTGAAATCCCAAGGCACCAGATTTTGAGATGTTAACAGTTATAGCTGAGGCATTTCCACCTTTTTAAAGGTTCCCAATGATCTTGGTGGTTAGACTTGCTAACCCTCTAGTAATAATAATTTGTCACATGGCCTTTAAAACACCCACATGTCTAAATACATGGACTGTCATTGTGAATTTTCAGGTTCATTTTGTATTGTCAGTTCAGCATCTTGTAACTAGACTTTTTTAGAATATTATATGCTGACCAATCCTTCAAATTCTGAATTTTGATTACTTATGGAAATAATTTTTTTCTTTCCCTCTGAAGGTGGGATGGCAATTAAAGAATCTGGTGCGGAAGTTGCGAGAGAATCCCACAGGAGTTGTGCTCCTCCTCAAGAAACGCCCCACGGGTTCTTTCAACTTTACCCCTGCTCCACTGAAAAATCTACGATGGAAGCCACCTCTCGTTCAGGTACCAAGAATCCGAAGCTTGGGAACAAGCCAAATAGGTAGTGGGTTAGGTTCCAAGATGCCCTCTCTCTACCACTCCGTCCTGGGTTGTCCAATATTCATTTATTCAGTTTTGGACATTAGTTTTCTTAATTATTGTTTCTACATTAAACTTATGAATTACAGATATTAGACTTATTCTATTTAATTTTCTCATAATATTCTTAAAAAAAAGATTCTTTATTCCACTGTAAGCACCCCTCCCCCTCCCCCAATTAGAAACAAATTCTGAAACTATATGAATTGTACAAAGGACAAACTTACGTAGGCGCTAGCTTCAGAACTCTTGGAATTGAAACTGAGGATTACTTCCTAAATACTGTAGGAATAAATAGTAACATAATAGATGGCATAATTTCAAAGAGTACAGAACTGGCTGAATAGCCAGAAACACAGTAGTTGTAAATGATCCAGTATCATTACAGTAAGAATTCTCCATTGTCATAATCTACTGTTAATTCTGTGCAATTTTCATATTTTTATCAATAACTTGGATAAAAGAAGTGGCATCCTTATCAAATTTGAACATGATACAAAGCTCAGAGGGATATGGTGTAAGATGAGAATTCCAAAAGACCTCAACCAACTAAAACTTTGGGTTTGCTTTAATAATCTGAAATTCAAAATGTCTTATACTTGGCTACCAATAATGATCTTTACAAATACAAAATGGGACGGGAGCATAGCTAGAATTTAAGTCAGCAGTATAATATGTCAGCAACAAAAGTTAATTCAATAGCTTATATCAATGATTCCCAAAGTGGGTGCCACCGCCCCCTGGTGGGTGCTGCAGTGATCCAGGGGAATGGTGATGGCCACAGGTGCATTTATCTTTCCTATTAACTGCTATTAAAATTTAAAAAAAATTAATTTCCAGGGGGCTAAGTAATATTTTTTCTGGAAAGGGAGTGGGTAGGCCAAAAAATTTTGGGAACCACTGGCTTATATGAATAGGGAGGTGCTTTTACTACTCCTTATATTTCCCTGATCATATCTCAGGATCTCCAGGTCTGAGCTCCATAAAAATGATTCTCTTTTTATAGATAAATATCCTTGTAGATGAGCTTGGAAAGCATTCAGAGGAGGGCCACCAGGTTGGTGAAAAGCCTGAAGTGTGTCATACAAAAATTGGAGAAAAGAAGATGATGGACTTGCCAATTCTTTTCAAGAATTTGAAGGGCTATGGAAGAAGCATTAGATTTATTCTATTTTTTACCAGAGGGTAGAATCAGGAACAAGGGCTGGTAGTTGCAAAGAAGCAAACTTAAGTTTCCTATCAAGATAAATTATAAGCAATTAAAGTTGCCTAAAATTAGAGTGGGTTGATTTTGAGAGGTGTTGGGTTCCCTCCTTTTAGAAGTCTTCAGGCAGAGCATGGATGGCCAATTTCTGAGTATTGTTAGAATGGGGATTCCTTTTGTGTATATAGATGGCTAGAGGTCCCAGCTGTCCCTCAAATTCTGTGAATCAGGTGTGGAAAAGTCAGTTTGGCCTGGAGGACTTTGGGAGTGCCTTAAATACCATATTTAACAAAGATAATATATAGGAACAGCAGATATAATACCCAAAGAAAGCAGTTATTGACACAGTAGTATATCTAGGAAGGAAAGCTTCTTCTTAAGACTTCTTTCATTTATAGACAAATGTATAAAGTATGGGTAACAGAGTAAGTTGAAGACCTTGGATAATGTAAGAAATATGACAGGAATATCATTGCATCACAAAGAAGTGAAATGCAGTAAGCCTATAAAAAAGCTTCATGCGAAACAGACAAAAAAAAAAAAAAGAAATGAGAGAATTGACAAATTGTGGTAGATGAAAGAACTGTCTCGATTTGAGTGTTTGAGCCTGCCCTACATACCCATTTTCTGTAGAGTATATTTATTAGTAGCTTGGATGAAGGCATTCATTGCATAGGTAATGTGCTGGATAACAGAACTTTTATCTAAAATAATCTTGATAGGTAGAATGTAAGATAAAACTTATTAAAGGCAATATGATAAGTTGCATATTTATTCATTAAACTTATTTTTTAAGCCCAAGTACATAGTAGGGTAAAGTAACTAGATAAGAAACAGTTTATGGGAAAAGGAATTAAAAAAAAAAATAGTGCAAAGTTCATTATGCTTCAATAGAAGGTGGTAGCCAAAAAAGCCAATGTGAATTCAGATTGCATGATAATCCCATACTCCCTGTCCTCATCAGTCAAAAACCTGGAGTATTCTGTTTAGGCACAAATATCTATTCTGGGAAGTATACTGATAATGTGTAGTAGCTCTGGAGGAGGGTGACCATGCAGCTAGTAAGTATCTGAGTCAGATTTTAATCTGGAGCCTGACTGGGTCCAGTGTTCTATCCATTTCACTACCTCGCAGCCTCAGAGGCAGATTTTTGTAGCAGATGGATAAAAACTTCCTAACAATAAAGTTTGCCTTAAAGTCACAAGTAAGCCTTGTTTGTACTGTTTCGTCATCAATTACATAGAAGAGATTTCTACATTAGGTATATATTCTACATTAGATGGGTTGGATAAAAAAGACATTTTCAAATTCTGAAATTTTAATTTACTCTAAATCAGAGGTATTTTAACCTGGGATATGTAGACCTCTAATCTGGTCTATGCATGTGTTTCAGTATATAATTGATACTATGTTGATATCAATTATATAATCAATATATAATCAAAATATATGATAATTGTATTTCAGTGCAATTGTTTTTCTTTATAATTCTCTTTATTTTGTTTTATGCATTTTAAGAACATTATTCTGAAAAGGGGTTTGTAGGCTTTACCAGATTGCCAGAGAAGTCCATAACATGAAAAATGCTACAACCTTCTGTCCTAGTTCATGAATTTCTTGTTGTTAAGCGTAAATGTTTCCCATTGCAGGATAAGATCTTTACCTAATAATTACTTATTTTCATCCAAAGTATCAGCTCTTTGTGTGTGGAGATCCACAGACTTATTCTCACCACAAGAGTACTTTTAAAAATTGATAATTGAACAATGAAAGGGAAACTTGACTCCAATTTAATTTTAAGATTTTACATTTAAATGATTGGAAAATACAGAATTCAATTCATGCCTAATTTCCCTTGAACATATGGAAACAAGTAAAATTAAAGTTACTATAAGACTTATTTTTCATGTTCAGCAATGTTAGCTAACTTTTTACACAAAGAAGATTCATTAGTATTTTGTACTTGAGTGCGAGACGGGATGTGGGAATGGCAGTTTTTAGAACAGATTGTACTGTGATACAGATGACCCTTTGTAGTTAATGGGAGTGTGAATAGAACATTGTTTCTCTTCCCTGAATTCTTATACTCTGCACTTAAAAATATAGACCTTCAGTTTCAAGGTGGGAAGTAGAGGGACATATGAGAGTAAATAAATTTTTTTAATGAAAACAAAATTTAAAAAGAACTTCATTGGATTTTGGATTTTAGAGGTCATCTAGTCCAATCTTCTCTGTTCATTGATGAGGAAACTTGACCCTGAGAGATTTAATGACTTACCTGAACTCACTCAGGACATATGAGGCAAAATCATGATTCCCAGAGTCCACATTTCAATTTCTGAACCATTTAAGAGCTGCTTTACTATGATACTTCGTTCCATAAATAATAGCTAATAACTAATAGTCCTAGGATTCTTCAAGACTTGCAAAGTACTTTTACATATATTATCTCATTTGGTCTTTGCAACAAATCTTATTGTTCCCATTTTACAGATGAGAACACTGAATCTGAGAGAAATTATGCATGACTTTAAGAACAATGGCCTTGAACAGCTGCTCAGTGTAGAATTGAAGTAGTATCTCAAAGAGATGTCAACAAAGTTGTCCATAGACAACTCATCTTTACAAATGGCTACCTGTTCTTCCATTCAGGACCTTTGACTCCAAAGAATGTGGCTTCTTAGGAGCTTACAGACTTGTTATCACTATTTTTTTCTTTGCCCAATAAATTTCCTAATTTATTTGCTTTCATGATTCTGAAACTTACCCCTGCTGTGTTACATTTAATCACCGTTTGCTTCCCATGAGAGCCAACAGGCCATAGTGGATAGGGGGTTGACCTTAGTGCAGATGCTGATTTGCATTGATAGAATGAATTGCATTCCAGGAGCTTCTGATGTTCATAAAAGCACAGAACTAGTTTGAAAAAAAATGCTTTCCATTATGTCAATTTTCCCTTTGCCTTTATGCAATCCCATTTTGACTTTCTAAAATCCAGGAGTTCTTTTCTGAAATTAAATAAGGGAACAAAACAAGGAATAGCTGTTTCTTAGTCCTGCTCTTGTTTAATGAAAAGCCAGAGAGATGCAGGTAATTATTGAGTGTGCTTGTCTTTCGAATGAGTCATACTGTTACAGCAATTTTTATTAAGGGGGAGTTGTTTTGTGACAACCTTCTAATTTTTGCTACTTAGAGTTTCAACTCTAGAGCAATGTTCTTGGGCATGACAGGCTCCCAATTATCTCAGTGTTCCAGCAAACTCACTAGATATTCAATAGTTATAAAACAATTATAAATGCTGATTTTTTTTCAAGGATGAATAACATTTTGGGATAGCCATCTGTAACCTAATAATTTGGGGGTAGGTAGGAAAATGTCATTTTCTGTGCCTCTGTTTTATCTTTGAAACAAGAGGAACTGAGGTTAGTTCATTCTGTTAATAAATACTTTTGGCCCTTTAGAAAATGGAACTATATTACTGTACAACCTCTTCTTTTCTCTGTTCAAAACTTATACATTTTTTAGGACCAAGCTTAAGTTCTACTCCATCATAAAGCTTATCCTTGTTTCTCTCTCTCTCTCTCTCTCTCTCTCTCTCTCTCTCTCTCACACACACACACACACACACAGTAGTTTTTATTAGTATAATTTGGTATTTAGTATGAAATTTTAAATCTCTTATCAACTAAAATTAATTGATCTTAAATCAGTCTTTCATATATTTGCCTCATCTTCTCCACTAGATTATAAACTCCAAGGCAGGGATTGTGGCACACACAATGTCTTACATGTTATAAATACTTGAATGCTAATTTCATTTACTACAACCATCCACTAACTGGCTCTTCTTTCCTCATTCACAAAAAGTGTGGTTAAATTCCAAATGGGTAGATTCTTGATTTCATTGAACCTACTGAAATTTTTTAGTTTTCTTTTGAGCTCAAATGAATTTCAAAATGAGTTATAATTAAATTATACCATGGTTCAACATTTTAAGTTGGATTTAGATAAGCTAGAGATCTTTCAGAGAAGGAAAAATATGCTACCTGATGATGAGAAGGACCTGGGAATCTTTAGCAAGGAGAAGAGAAAATATATAAGCTGTATTCAAATAATCAGACTGTCCCCCAGAATTAAACTTTTTCTGGTTGGCTCCATAGGGCAGAGCCAGGAACAACACAGTGAACACTGAAAAGAACTAAATTTAGGTTTGAGATTAGGAAAAACCTTCCAATTAACTGGCTCTATCTATAAGTGGAATGATCAACTTTGGAAGGTAGAGAGTTCACCTTTTCTAGAAGTTGTCCAGTAAAGATTGTGATAATTGTTGAATAAGTTGTATTCAGATGAAATTCATGGTCATGTATGAGTTGGTCTAGATTATTTTGGAGGTCTCTTGAGAGTCTGAAATTAATAGCCTAAGACAGGTGTTAAAATTTCTCAACGTTACATATAAATAAGAGTTGTGGGTAATTTTAGGAAGAAATACCAGCTGACCTGATCCCCTGTGAGAAATTGAAATTATAGTAGGAAAGAGCAACTTTTGGGGAGAAGAAAGTAGAGATGATTGTTAAGGGAACCAAAATACTCTTTAGTTGATCTGCATCGTTGGAATGTTTTTGTTTCAGACCTCTCCTCCACCTACTACCACCCAGTCCCCAGAAAGTACCATGGACACCTCGCTGAAGAAAGAGAAATCAGCCATTTTGGACCTTTATATCCCTCCTCCACCAGCTGTCCCCTACTCTCCCCGGTATGTAAATATTCATGTTTTGGATATACTGAAGCTCCTTTTCACTGTGGATTTTTAATGGTGATAAAGTTTTGAATGGCACAAGTAAACATATATTTTGGTAGGTTTGAATTTTGGAAGTAACATCAACAGAAATAGTGGAAGTTCTTAGTTGGAGGGGAAAATGGTAAATCATCCTATTCCTAAGTTTCTCCTTCCCACGGCCAATGGAAAAAACTCTACATTAGTAATTAGTCTGGCTTTGACCAAACGTGTTTGAGGATATGATATTATAACATTATGATATATTAGGTTTGAATTTGCACATAATCAGATATATTCACTTCTTTATCTTGAATGATAAAAGTTTAAGCAATATCACAGAAAAATGTGGTAGTAATAGAGCACGGTGTGTGCTGTAATAAGAAAGCAATGTTAAGTTTGGGCCAACAGGGACATCCTTTACTTTGTTAAAATATGATTTTAAAGGAGAAAATAGGCTCATTGTGGCATTCTCTGCCTAGTTATAGAAAAGAAAGAATTCCCCATCTAATTTCACTTCCAGGTCCTTAGGAGCTGTTTAGAGAAGAGAGACAGCATGGATTAGGAGGCACCTCCAACATTATATATCAGAAATACAGCAATGACAGAATTATATAGGGAAACAATCTCCAATCTGCCTTATATTTTATTTTATTTTTTATGCCATATATTTTTAAGTCTCATATTATCCATACTTTGTCCACATAGTTAATTAACTCCATTATAGAGAATTAGGTGGTTTTCCATAACCATCCTCTCTACATGGTGGTGCATGTGTGAAGATGTGGAAGGTATGGGAAGAAATGTCTATTCATATGGAAAAAGAAGGGGGGAAACTAGAATTTTCAGACTCATTGGAGAAACCATACAAATTTATCCAAAGGAGCCTTTTTCAGAGTGGTATGATAGCCAGCTTTGGGGCAGGTGGTGGTGGTAGACTAACAGGAGAAATAAAGTTAGGTGGGGTTGTTCATAAAAGATGTCTCAGATAGGTGATTTCTAATTTATACTTTATTTTATTTTTATTTTATTATTTTATTTTGAATATTTTCCCATAGTTACATATTTCATGTTCTTTCCCTCCCCCCGCCCCCCTGTAGTCTAATTTATACTTTAAAGGAGGTGAGGGACATGGATTTATAGGAAGGAGGAGATAAAGGGCATTTCTGGTACGCAGAGGAACACTCAAATGGGTTATTTCTGCATATCAAAACTCCTTAAGTGAGTTAGGCAGATTTATTTGCTTCAATACTTTTGTATTTATCTAATAGGATATCTAATAGGGCATGTAGGTAGCACAGTGGACAAAGCACCAAGCCTAAAATCAGGAAGACTCATCTTTTAGAGTTCAGATCTGGCCTCAAATACTTACTAGCTATGTGACCTTGGTCAAGTCATAACCCTGTTTGCCTCAGTTTCCTCATCTGTAAAATGAGTTGGAGAAGGAAACAGCAAACCATTCTAGTATCTTTACTAAGAAAACCCCAAATGGGGTCACAAAGAGTCAGACATGACTGAAACAACTGAACAACAAAGAGGATTTTCTAATAGAAATCATTTAATTTAAATTCAGCTACAGAAGCCTTTTCTAAGCCATCTTCGTTTCTGTTTGTACTGAGTTTTGGAAATAAAGATTTCCTTGTGCTACCTCGTTTGTGTGCCTAAAGATAGAGTTTAATTAATGTGCATATGTGTCTATATGTGTATATTTATGCACACATATCTATCATGCACAGAGTATTCTCTCCCCCTGGAATCTTGGCAGGAATTTTCCTCTTGGCATGGAAGAAGCGATTCAAGAGATTGCATTCTTAACTTCTGGCCTGATGTGATTCTTGTAGTTATTAAGTGACTTTTCTAGCAGAGCAGAGGCTCTAGTTTAGGTTATTACTGTGACCTCTTTGGAGCTATATATTTGTATAATTTGACACATACCAAAAAATACTTCACTTTACATTTTTAAAAAAGAGACTTAAGATAACATAGAGAACTTTGGGGGGGAGGTGGGAAGAATTTGTATTTATTTTCAGAGGCATGGTTGGTATGAAATGATTATTTTCTTCCATTCTTCTCAATAAGTATTTATTTTAAGTGTTTGCTATACCCTATTCCAGGCATTGGGGATACAAAGACCAGCCTGAAGCACTTCTTTTTTAAAAAAATTTTATTTAAAAATATTTTTCCATGTTTATATGATTCATTTTCTCTCCTTCCCCACCCCCCAAGTTCACAAGCTATTCCACTGGGTTGTACAAATGTTATCACTTGATACCTATCTCCATATTATTTGTTTTCGCTATAGAGTGATCTTTTAAAGCCTAAACCCCAAATCACATACCCATGTACACATGTGATAAGTGATATATGTTTTGCTTTTGCATTTCTACTCCCATAGTTCTTTCTCTCAATGTGGATTTTTTTTCTTTCCCATAAGTCTTTCTTTCCTATAGTCTTTCCCATAAGTCCTTCAGTACTTGTTGCATTGCTACAAGTAGCAAAGTCATTACATTGGATTTTTCCACAATATTTTACTTTCTGTGCACGATGTTCTCCTGGTTCTGCTCATTTCACTCTATCAGTTCACTGAGGTTCTCCCAGTTCATATAGAAATCCTCCAGATTACAGCACAATAGTGTTCCATTCAATAGTGTTCACTATCATATACTACAATTTGAAATGCTTCTTTTTTAAAAATTAAATTGAATTTGTTTGATTTGAAAATGTTTAATTAATTAATTTAAAATAGTTTTCCATGGTTACATGATTCATGTTCATTCCCTCCCCTCCTCCCCACCCCCTTCTCATATCCAGTGAGCAATTCCACTGGGTTTTACATGTGTACATTGATCAAGACCTATTTCAATATTATTATTTGCACTGGGGTGATTGTTTAGAGCAGTGATTCCCAAAGTGGGCGCTACCGCCCCCTGGTGGGTGCTGTAGCAGAGTGCTGCAGGGAGGCAGTGATGGCCACAGGTGCATTTATCTTTCCTATTAATTGCTGTTAAAATTTAAAAAAAATTAATTTCCAGGGGGCTAAGTAATATTTTTTCTGGAAAGGGGGTGGTAGGCCAAAAAAGTTTGGTTTAGCATCTACATCCCCAATTTTATCCCCATCGACCCATGTGATCAATCAATTTTTTCTCTTCTGCATTTCTATTCCTACATTTCTTCCTCTGAATGTGGCTAGTTTTCTTTCTCAGAATTGTCCTGGATCACTGCATTGCTGCTAGTAGAGAAGTCCGTTACTTTCGATTATGCCACAGTGAAACACTTCTTCTTAAGGCTCCTAAGGAACAGGATGAATCTCCTAATTCTATATAAGAGGATAAGCTTCAGTTTTATACCTGAAAACGTATGGAGTCAATTTCCCTCTTCCTAATAGGATCATAGATCTAGAGATGGGAAAGTGCCTTAAAAAATTAGTAGTCATGTTACAGATAAGAAAACTAAAACCAAAAACTAAAAAGAAATTGAGCCACTTCTCTAAAGTCACAAAAGCATTAAGTGGCAAAGCCAGGATTCACATCCAAGTCTCCAGACTTTAAATCTAGGACTTTTCTCCTTAGATGAATAGCCATTCTGTTCTACAATTGCCCTTAAAAGTAACCCAAGTTACTTTTTTATTATTATATTTTATTATATACTATTTTATTATTTCATTTTCAATATTTATTATTTCAGTTTAATGTCATGTTAAAAGGACCTTTTAGAACTGATGTAATTGTCAAAATGTGAATTTTCAGGGATGAGAAGGGAAGTTTTGTTTACGGAGGCCTCAGTAAATGCAAGCAGCCGCTGCCAAGTTCGAAGGGTTCCGAGTCCCCCAATTCCTTCTTAGACCAGGAAAGTCAAAGGCGAAGATTTACCATCGCCGACTCGGATCAGTTGCCCGGCTATTCCGTGGAAGCGAATGTCCTGCCCCCAAAGATGAGAGAAAAAACACAGTCTTATGGTGAGTGTACCGATGTTTGCTCTTGTTTGGTCTTTTTCTTATTCTTCTCCCCCTCCCCTTTCCCTATTTGGAAATGCGGGTTGAATTTGGCACACTCTGCGGGTAATCTGAGGGAAACATCAACTTCAGTGAAAATCCAAGTATGAAACCACGTATTCATCTCTAAAGCGAAAGCTCGTTCCGACCTCGCTCCCTCCCGATGGGTGTCAGAGCCCAGCGGGATGAGGTTAGAGGGTGCTTTTAGCTTTGGGTGTGTGCCTTGGAACGTTCTGGGTCACCGTGTTCCAGAGACACGTATCCCTCCGTCCTTCGTGCCCCTCGTCTCAATGGAGTACGTTCCATATTCTCCCAAGTGTTGTTGCTACGGCTTAAATACTTGTGGCGTTGAGTGGAAGGACTGCTTGGTGTTCCAGAAGATTTCTGTAAAGTATAAACGTGCCTGCCTGGTCATCTTCCTCCTCCTGCCTCTATAGGGAAGCCCCGGCCCTTGTCGATGCCCGCAGATGGGAGCTGGATGGGAATTGTGGACCCCTATGCCAGACCCCGAGGACACGGAAGAAAAGGCAAGTTGTGTTTTCTTTTTAGAAGGTCCCAAGGAGTTCTCCGTTGCCCTTCTCTTAGAGCAGGGGTCGGCAATGGTATGGCTCTCAAGCCATATCTGGCTCCACCTCCCGACCTGTCAGTCTGGGCAGAGCCCCAGGATGTGCCCCAGGGGGCCCTTCAGCCCCCGCCCCATATTCCAGTGCCCCGCCTCCATCCTCCTCCGAAGCACGGCCCAAAAGGTTGCCGACCATTGTCTTAGAGGGCTGGCCAGTAGACATGTTCATTGAAACATGGAACAGAGATGATTGAAGTATGAGCAAGAAGATTTAGGTTCTGCACCCCAGTTCTGCCCAACTTTCAATTTTAGGTTTTTAATTCCTATTTTGACACCTCCCATGCTATCTCTCCAGGAAGTCTTGAGATAGCTAGGTGTCACCAGTGGACGGAGAACCAAGAAATAATAGTTGGTTAATGGTTTGGATTTGGTTGTGTGTCATTCATCCTTCTTTCTCACCCCAGCCTGTCTCTAAAATTTTCTTAAGCACTTAAATCCTGACCTCTTTATCCCAGATGTTGGATGTCCTAAGGTCAGTGGAAAGATTAGAAATGGTGGTAAGATGTCTTCTCCCTCCCTTACAACCCCCCACAAGCAGGTCATTTCCCTCCCCTGAAAGGGGTGCTAAGCTGGGCAGACAGGGCAGCTCCAAGGAAATTTCTGTAGAAGACCCTCAGAGTTAATGTCTTGCTCACAGAGATGAGAGACAAAATACGGTCCTATAGTTTGTTGTGACTCAGTCATAATTTGTGATCTAGTCAGAAAGTTTCTTGTAAGTTCATTCTACTAAATGCCTTAGTTTTTTCAATTATTAAAAAAAAAAGGGGGAATTGAATCCTACAAATTCTAGATCTATGATCCATTGAATTTGAGGGATAAATGTGGTTAATTAATTTTCCATAGTCATTTGAATTTATTTCTTGAAAATAGTACAAGCTTGTTAGTAGGCTTTGTAGTATAAATGTACTACAATTTTGTTCCCATTTTCCCAATTTATCTTTTCTCTTTTTAAAAACCCTTAGCTTCTGTCCTTACTACAGAAGAGAGGTAAGGACAAGCAATTGAGGTTAAGTGCCCAGAGTCACATGACTAGGAAGTGTCTGAAGTCAGACTTGAGCCCAGGACCTCCCATCCCTGATTTATCTTTTTATTTTGTAGTGTTATACAGCTGCTTTTGTATGTATATGTACATATTCTTTTAGTATGGTATTGGAATAAACCTTTAGCTTTCTTTAATTCTTCATTATTGCAATGATCATTTCTGTCTAAAATCTAGGAATCTCATACAGATAAAATAACATGATCTAAAATGTGAAGTTTATATATGTGCAAAATGCCAATTTACTATATCTGCTTCATTGTACCCCCAGTCTTGTTCATATTTAATCTGAGAGAAGACAAGTACATGTGTAGATGTTAAAAATAATCCCATTAGAAAATTTATTAAATTTAATTTCATTTGGGGGGTAAAGTCAATATTTGGCTTGATGTGACACATTAAAATTTTCAATAGTTCAGACCTAGAGATAGGAGGTCCTGGGTTCAAGTCTGGCCTCAGACACATCCCAGCTGTGTGACCCTGGGCAAGTCACTTGACCCCCATTGCCTAGCCCTTACCGCTCTTCTGCCTTGGAGCCGATACATAGTATTGACTCCAAGATGGAAGGTAAGGGTTTTTATTTAAAAAAATAATAATAAAATTTTCAATAGCTAATCGATGATTTTAAGGATTTCTTGCCAACTTGGCAAAATTGTCTCCCTTACTTAACTACTTATTAGCATACTAGAGAGAACTTAGATCTCTTTAATGTACCCTCTTACCATTTTGCAAATTGCTGACATTGGAAAATCAAAATAAAACCAATAGAAATTATTGAATGGCTACAATGTGCTAGATACTGGCAAAAGAAATAAGACCTCGAGGATCTTACAGTATAGTTGACAACATAAAAGATGGAACCCCGAGGAGAGAAAAAGAGGGAAATAATTGCAGAAAATAAGCCTTATTGACAAATAGAACTTATAGGAATTTTAGGGTAGGATTTGAATTTTCAGTGTGAATATTCCTCTGAATTATTTTAGTTATTTTATATTCAAATATTATTTTAAAACAGGCGAAGATGCCCTATGCAGGTATTTCAGTAACGAGAGGATACCCCCAATTATCGAAGAAAGCTCCTCTTCACGGCACCGTTTTTCCCGACCAGTGACTGATCGACATCTAGTTCGGGGCGCAGACTACATACGTGGCAGCAGGTGCTACCTTAATTCGGATCTTCACAACAGTGCCACCATTCCCTTTCAGGAGGAAGGGAGCAAAAAGAACTCTGTTTCATCGTCCAAAAAATCTTCCACAGAACCATCACTCTTGGTCAGCTGGATCACTAGGCTTAAATTGTTGACTCACTGAGATTTGCCTTTTCTCCTGGACTTTGTCACCATCTTCTGTTACTAAGTGCCTTCGTTCCTCAGCTGACCTCTTTCTACTTTCACCTACAGTATTATGTAGTGACTTTCTTGTTTTATTTTATTTTTATTTTGTTTTAATTTTATTTTGTTTGGAGAGCAAGCTTTGGAGGTATTGGACAGGAATGAATTTGGTAGGTGTAATGGTGGTGGGCAGAAGAGGAGCAGGAGATAAAAATTCACAAGTATAACACCTTCAAGTAAGAAGATTTTGGTAGCTGGATTCAATTCTGAACTGAAAATCAGTATGATTTTTTGATACAGGAACAGATAAGAGGACTGTGTTGGTGTGTGACACCACTTGTACTTTTTTTTTCCCTTGTGATCATAATGGTGAGAGACCCTGTGGTCGTGGAGATATTATTTTGGGTATGGGGCTTACCTCCGTGGCTTGAAAGAGCCAGTGGGGAAAACACCATGTTCTTTGTGGAAAAAAACTGTGTCCTACAGTTAAATAATATAGCAGCTTAGACTTGGAAACGTCAAGTTTGGAAAAATGTTTTTTGTTTTCTTTGAAAGCAGAGAATAATGTTGGGGAATTTGTTACACTTGATCATTCCCCTTTTGGTGGAAATTTCGTTGTAGTTTTTCTGGAGCATACTTATGGTTTACTACACATACATGAAATACATCATTCTTCAGTGGTTATTTGTGCATTTGATGATGGTATTAGCAAGTGCTATCTTTAAAGAGAGAAAAAAGGTATAAGATTGATTTGCTGGCAACCAAAGCTAAGAAAACAAGCACTCTTTAGACTTATGAGTGACTCAGCAGTTGGCATTTTGAACTGTTAAGTATCTGTATCTTAGAAAAAGAACCCTTTATCAAAATTGTGCTATTCAAAGATACCTTGGAAATTCTAATGGTCAATAATTTTCAAGTAGCATCTGGTATTTTTGGGGGAAAAGTCATAAAAGTTTAGGATATAAATTGTGTTTAAATGAATGTATGATATTTTATTAGAAGGAAAAAGTCTTATTGTGTTAATTTAAGTGTTTAAATATAGTTGTATATTTTTCTTACTCTTAACAAATGTGTAGTTGGTATATTTCTATTATTGCGCCAAAGCAAGGGGTAAAACTTTATTAGTAAAGGCAGATTTTTCTGACTCCCAAGATTTCTGAGAGCAGTCCATTTCTGTGAGAATTCTTGCCTGAGGGTGAGATGGGGAGGGGTACCAACATAGAGTATTGGGGCAGGCTGGAGTGGGGATTATGGATTCAGAAAAGAAAAAAATTCTTCAGAAATATGGGAACAACTTAGGAGAGCTGAATTCAGCTTGTCTGTGAAAGCTATTTCTGTCAAAGGTTCTCTTTCTATGTTTCCCCACCTCACTGCTTGGAAGTTTCTTTTTTTTTTTTTTAATTATTATCCTGCCTGAAATTCTAACAGTTGAGTCACTTAAATCTTTAATAAAAAAACAAACAAACAGCTCTTTAAAAAAATTATGCAATAATGGAAGAACCTTTTTCAAGTTTATGGCATCTACCTATTTTCAGGGCTTTATTAAAACAAAATGTGGGGTAAAATATTTGTATGTATGAGGTTTCCATTTTTATTTAACCTCTTTGATGGATGTGTGCTTACATATTAGTAGTAGTATTACTGAGTCAAAGGGTATACACTGTTCACCAACTTTTTAGGTATATATTAGGGGTAAGCCTGACTCTGGCCAGTTCAGGTTCAGAGTTGGAACAGAATGAAACACTAGTAGGTCATTCAGTAGTTAACAGCAACAACAAAAAAGTTTCCTTATCCGTAGCTCAGAAAGGATATTCAACAAAAATATGCTATCACTTAATCACTTAACTTGGGTTGAGACCTCCCAATTTTACCCAAACCCACCTTTTGTCATTTCCATATAAATATGTCTGGTCAAACAGGGTAAGAAATGACCACTTGTGTTGTCTTGGGGCATCCAGCAAGGCTAAAGCTTTCTAACTCCACATGGGATGACTGTTTTTATTCTCTTTGATGTCCAGAAGTCTATGCCATTATAATATGGCAAGAGGCTACCAAGAAAATACATTAAGAGTAGGTACAGCCTGAATCTTAGCTCCCTGGGTGACTTTTTCTGGGGACAGAAACAGCTTTATCATCTTTCAAGGAAAAAGAAAAAAACAAAAACCCAGCAATAGTAAAATTAGCCTAGCTTGTGTTATAGGAGAGGGGCTAGGATAGTGCTGCTACAACAGTACAGTTTCAAATTTCTATCTAGAATAGCCAGGTTGATTCACATCTTCACCAATAATGCATTAACATGCTTGTACCTTCACATTTCCTCCAACCAGTATCATTTTCCTTTTTTGATCCTATTTGGCAATCTAATAGGCAGAACTTTTGAAGTTCTCTTAATAATAACTGGAAGATTTTTTCATATAGTTGTGTGATGTTACTTCTTTTTATATCTATTTGTTCTGTTCTTTTCTTTTGACCATTATATACTAGGTAATGAGTCTTGCTCCAGGTATTTGTAAACATCTTTTAACTCTTTGAATACCAGGCCTTTATAAAGAATTTTGTCAACTTTGTTTTCTGTTTTTATGTTCCCTTCTAATTTTAACTGCATTGATTTTGTTTGGGTAGAAACATTTCAAGTTTACACAATCAGAATTTAACACTTATTTTCCTGTCACCCTTTCTGTTCTTTGTTTCATAAAAAATTGTTCCCTCTTTCCATAGTGAAAGGACTCTTCCCTGCTACTATACTTTGCTTATTATATGACCTGCTAAATCTAGGTCTTGGAGCTTATTGTGATACAAGATGTGAGATGATGGTCTAAATTTAATTTCTGCTGTACGATTTTCCAGCTTTCTCAGCATTTTAGTCAAATAGTTCTATTCCCTGTTGTTAAATTTCTTAGGTTTATGGAACCTAAGTATGCTAATATGTTTTATTACATCAAGATTTTGTGTAACTTAATCTGTTTCACTGATTGACCTTTCTGGTTCTTAACCATTAACAAATCATTTTGATGATTATGGTTTTGTAGTATAGTTGGAGATTTGGCTTGATGAGGGTGAAAGAGGTCATGTAAAAATTGGCCAGAAGCTTATCATTAAAAAAAAAAAAAGATTATAGAGGTCAGATAGTCAGTGAATTGAGAGTTAAGCCTAGAGACAGAAGGTCCTGGGTTCAAATATAGTCTCAGACATTTCCTAACAGTTTAACCTTGGGCAAGTCACTTAACCTCCATTGCCTAGCCCTTTTTTTTTCAAGGCACTCTTTTGCCTTGAACCAATATATAGTATTGATTGTAAGATGAAAGGTAAAGGTTTTAAAACAACAACAACAAAACTAAGATCTTTACAACTGGTCTCATCCATTCCTGACAAATAGAGGAGAAGAAATGGAAGTAGTGCCAGATTTTGTATTCTTGAGCTCAAAGATCATTGCAGATTGTGACTGTAGCCATGAAATTAAAAGACTCCTTGGAAGTAAAGCTAGGAAAAATCTGGACAGCATATTCAAAGCAGAGATATCCCTTTGCCAACCAAGATCTACATTGTCAAAGCTATGGTTTTTCTAGGAGCTATATATGACTGTAAGAGTTGGTCTGTAGGAAAGCTAAGGACTGCAGAATTGATGCTTTTTGAGCTGTGGCACTGGAGAAGACTTTTGAGAGTCCCTCAGACTACAAGGAGATCAAAATAGGCAATACTTAAGAAGTTAATTCAGACTCTCCACTGGAAGGTCAAATACTGAAGCTGAAGCTTAAATCCTTTAGCCCCATAATGAGAAGACAGGACCCATTGGAAAAGGACCCTCTGATGAGAAGGCAGAGGTCAAGATGGATAGATAATGTCATGGAAACAATGAACATGAACTTGGACAAACTTCAAGAGATAGTAGAGGATAGAAGGAGCTGGCTGTGGTCCATGGGATCACAAAGGGTTGGACATGACTGACCAAATGAACAACAACCATCCACTTTATTTCTAGATCTTTATTATCACAAAGAATGATACTCGGGTTATTCTGAAATATATCGGGCAGCTATTTAGCTGTGGATAGAGTGCTGGGCCTGAAGTAAGGAAGAATACTCTCCTTGAGGTCAAATTTAGCCTCAAACACCAGCTAGTGATTCTGAGCAAGTCACTAAAGTCAGTTAACCCATTTGTCTCAGTTTCTTCATTTGTAAAATGAGCTGGAGAAGGAAATGGCAAACTACTCCAGTATTTTTTGCCAAGAAAACTCCAAATGGGGTCAGAGAGAGTCGGACACAAATGAAAAACAACTGAACAACAACTTTGGGTATATATCCAAGAATAAGTTCATAGGGTCAAATGCTTTGGATATTCCAGATTGATATCTTGACCTGTTGGACCAATTTGTAGATCTACCAAGAATGTAGTTATCTGACAAACCTCAGAATTGTTTCAATTTGCATTTTTCTTACTTGGAGTGATGCTCACATTTTATAAAAACTGGTATAGATTCAGTTCTCCTGAAGTAATTCATTGCTTCTATAACAAAAAATGTCAAACTTCTCTAGAAAAGGTGAAATTAAAATTGTATTCAAGAAACTAGTTACTGCTTGAAAACTTAACGGCATATTTTTTAGCTGAATACACTATAGTCATTAGGCATTTTTTAGGAGAACAAGAAATTTTCTATTAAGGACTGACAAACCACAAAATAAAATAAATGGAGGGCTGACTGCTAATAATTATTTGTTATATGCAAATATATTAAAAATAATATGAATTTTACATTTTCCACAGACAGTGCATACAGCAGGTACTTAACATGTTCCTTGAATTGAATACTTAGTATTTTTTTGTCATTATGCATTTTCACATATAGCCTTATAAGGTAAGTAGTTCAAGTACCCATTTTGCAGTTCAGAAAACTGATCCCAGATAGACCGACTTAGTCATATACCTAAGCTAGTAAATGGCTTCTGGGAATCCAACCTGCCTTCAGTCTCTAAGTCATGATCATTTCCCTCTAATGCATGTTACCTCAGTAGAAGAAAATTAATAGAAAAAAAACCCACTGTCCATTTCTAAATTAAGATAGAAAGTACAAAGTTTGTTCAATAAACAAGATGAATACTATATTCAGTTTTATAGTGTGGCCAGTTTAAGAGTAAAATAAAGCTAGAAGAGGGAAAGTAAGGAAAGAGAAGTACTTGAGATTCAAATACCTACTTAATTTACAAATAGCCCATGTTATAGTACTTTATATGTATTACTCACTTGATCCTCCCATTATCCCTATGAAGTAGGTAGTGCCACTCTTATTATCCCCATTTTTACAGAAAAACAGTCTCTCTGAAGTTAAATGATTTGACCGTCATCACCTAGCTGGAATTTCAAGCCTAGACTCCTGATTCCAAATCCAAGACAAGTCAGCTGTGTCATTCTGATCACTTGTTTTTTTTTAATGGAGAAAGGGGAGGATATATGGCCCTTTATATGGAATGTGTAAATATTGCCAGGATATGCTACCAAAAAGAGTTTTAACTTCTACTTAAACCTAGAAGAACTATTTTGTCTTTGATCCTTCTCTCCTTTATAAAGAGAGAGATGTTAACTTGAAAATGGAAAAATTGTTGCATATCATTTTAGGGAATAAAAGTAAAGGTCTACTTTGCAGATCAGCTCCTCTTTTGCTATCTTAGAATATCACTACTTACAGACTTAAAGTCAAGTGTTTTTTGCAACAAATGACATAAACGTGGACCATGTAAATAGAGCCAAGGATTACATACAATACTGGTTTGGAGCTTTTCATCCTTACTCTCACTTTATAATATCGACTTTCAGTAGCAGTAAATTATTTTTATTCCCATCTTCACTCATTTGTTTCCTGGAACACTTATTTTTGAATGACCCTGGTGTAGACTGCTCCTTTAGAGACTCTTTGGGACCCTGGTTTTTGAGCGGTGAAATAAGCTGGTTGAAGTATGATGCCACCCCCTGGATTAGTCAATGATTTGTTTAATTGCTTTTCAGAAATACTTAATGATTTCTGATAACATGGTGTTCAGCTTGTTGGGAAACAAAGACTCTTAAGAAAACTAACCAGGAGTGGATTAAAAGGCAACCATGAACTTTCTTTGTTTTTTAAAATAGATACATTAAAAATATTAGTTCATGCTGACGAGGATGATATCCGAAAACTATGATAATTTAAAACCGTGTAAAATCCAGAATTGGTACCAGATGGAATTTTAAAAGTCTTAAAATGCAGCAGTTGTCCAGTAAATATTTGAAACTCTTCTAGCTGCCAAGTTCAGCCTGGGGGTTCTATTTATCTTTGGCAAGAGCTGGTGCTAAAAACATATTGCTGTGGCAAGGGCAAATTGAATCTGGAGTTTCCAGATAAGTAATGGAAAATTTGGTTGCACATACTTAGGAATAAGAAGATAGTAATAAAAATATATTGCCCAGGGATGAGTTCCAGGAATTTGATCTCCTGTTAGGAGTCTTAATTTAAGAATGAGCAAAATATGAGTTTTTTTATTTTTTAACCACTAAGAGCTGATGATTTACCATTCATGACAATGACAATAATATCTGATATTTATATTTAAGGTTTGGAAGTACTTAATAAATAGTATCTCAATTCATCCTCATACAACCCTGACATGTAAGTGCTTTTTTTTTTTTTTTTTTTAATTCCCATTCAACAGATGAGGAAAGTGAGGTAAGCAGAGGTTTAAGCGACTTGCCCTAGGTGACATAACTAGTCTGAGGTAAAATTTGAACTTGGGACTTTATGATGACAGTCCCCTGATCTATCCACTGTGTCACTCAAAGCCTTGAGGGAGGTAATGTATACTAGAATAAACTTCTGATTAAGAGTGAGAAGCTATCAGTTCTGTTCTCAGCTTTGCCAGTAGTTAGTTTTGTAGCTGAAAGCATATAATTGTCACTTTGTCTCAGTTTCCCCATTTCTAAACTGAGAGGAGAATTAAATCATCTTGAAAATTCCAAGTAATGACTATGAAATTCTCACAGATCAGTCATCAACCTGGGCTGTATGTTGTAGTATTCTATTAGTGCTTTATTTATGAAGATTTAAAGTCTAAAATCTTCTAGTAATAAAACTTAATTGAAACTTCTAGTAATAAAACTTAATTAAAATTAATTAAAACTTCTAGTAATCAAATGGGAAAGTATGTAGCCCATTATACACTTATCAGTGTTACTAAAGTATCCAAGGATTTTTGCTTTCTGCGCAATAAAGACAAATGGAAAGTGTGTGTGGCTGTAATGATCTCATGGCCTCAGTCACCTCACTTTGCTTCAGATTCATTCATAATTAAAAAACAAAAACAACCCTCTGGAAGTGAAATTAGAATTTAAATGTAAAGATATCATAAATAGCTGTTCTTAAAGCCTCAAAAATCTGGGTTTCAGCCTGATGTCTGATGTATTTTCACTATGTGACCCTAGGAAAGTCATAATGATCTTTCAAGGCTCTCTGCAACCTTTCAAGGCTATAAGTTTCAGGGAAGATGCAAATTGAATTGGTAAAAGTACCCTGATGTGGACTTTCAATTGGGAATTCTCCATATCCCCAAATCACATGTCCAGATGAATCTTTTTGCACTATAATGATGATTCTCATGTTACCATATGAAAGGGAAAGAAGAAGAATATATCATCATGAAGATGGAGGCGTGGGGTTATTTGCATTAAGTATTTTTCCTTGCCAATAAAAATAGATAAGATTGGATTCCTATAAATAGATATGCATGTTCATGCATACGTGTGTGTCAAATACTTTATTTAAACCTTATAACAACCCTGGGAGATAGACACTATTATTATTGACAGTTAAAAGATAAGAAGATAAGATAAGAAAATTGACTGGGCCACAAACATTTATTTGTTCAATTGACCAGTCTCTAAGTTTCCACCATTTTGATAGGAGGCTGTTGATAGAAGGACCAACTGTGACGATGATGGAACAGTCTGCTGTAGTTTTTGCTAGGAGAATACTTTCTGACTCAGAAATTTCTAACTCAGAGCTTTTGACAAAGCTGAGCCTCTGATTTACCAAACTTACAGAACTCTTAAGATAACCAACCCTGATTTAATTTCTCTAACAACTTTTCTTTCAATAATCCTCAAAATAAGCACATTTTTAGCAACTAACAGGGCAGACAACTGGAAGATGTAGCCATCTGGAAGGCTTAGTGACCTTTGCTTCTCTCTAATTTTCAGTGAAGTGTCACACAAATCTAGTGACCTTTGCTACCATCTTGGAGCAAAAAAGCACAGAAATGAGAAGAAGCAATTTTCAGAATTATACCAGAGGATCAACTTTCCTTAGTGTTGAGTTTGTTGTTGACTCAATAGATAACTAAGAACATATGGCCCCTTTGTCTCTCAGATACTGTGATGTCTGGAGACAGAAAGGGAAGTTAAAAAGATGATCCCCCTGATTAAATTGCTTTCCCCTAAATCTTAGAGTTATAGATTATTAAAGATAGAAGGAATCTGAAAGATCATTTAATCGAACTCCCTCATTTGACATCCGAAGCCCAGAAAAATTAAATGACTTGCCTACATTCACATGATTAATTAGTAGCAAAATTAGGACTTGAATTCACCCTAGTGTCCTAGTTCAATACTTTTTCAATTGCACCAGAAATTTAAGGATCTCTGGGTGTGGCCATGAAGTGCTGAATGGAGATTATAGGTGGGGCATGAGAAACTTGGAATGAGCTATTGGGATTCTGGATTTACTTGCTCCAATAGTTATCATCTAACTATCCAAGTTGGGAATTCATCTGGCTGAAGACATATTTTGTATGTTCTAGACATCGCCCTATTTAGAAATTTTAAAAAATGCTTAGATAATATATAGAAGAGATATCATAATTGTAGAACACAGAATTTCTTGATTATTACTGTACTTGCTATTGATGGAAAAGTTAAAATACTTGCAATTCAGTGTGCATTATTGAAGTTATACTAGCTTGGTTCTGCTTCTTACTATAGTTGTAATCTTAGACAAGTTGTTTTATCTCCCTGAGACTTAAGTTTTCTTGTCTTTAAGGTGAGTTGGACTAGATGATCTCTAAGTCAAATAAATATTTTTAAAGAACTTGTTCTTAATAAGAAATTGCTTTAGGTGATGAGGATACAAATACAAAGAATGAAATAATTCTGATTTATGGGAATCTATGGGAGAATGGGAGAAGCAACAAGTACATATAGAAACATGTAACATAAACTTCATAAAAACAAACACTTATTTATGCATAGTAAATACAATATATTACACTATATTACACTACTTGTGTATATTTATATATTTGTATGTGTGTATATATATATATATGTATATGCTCGTTTACACACACAAGTAGTGAAATGCAAGGTAGTATGGGAGGGAGGATAGGAGCAGTTGATCTGGGATGGGGTAGATCAGGAAAAGCTTCATGCAGCAAGCAGTTGGTGTTTCAGCTATATTGTAAAGAAAGAGAGGGACTCTGTAGATAAGGAAGGAATGCAACCCAGGCATGGAGATAGATTAAGACCAATTTGATTGGATTGTAGAGTGTGAGAGGGAGAGATATATCAAATGAGACTGGTAAGGAAAGTTGGGGTCAGGATGCATAGGGTTCCTCCCCTTCTTATCTCTTTTATTTATTAAAATTTTTAATCTCTATTTTATTTCAATAACAAATTTATAAATAAATTTTCCAAAGTTACATGACTCATGTTGTCTCCCTCCCCACTCCCTGAGTTGACAAGCAATTCTATTGGGTTATACACATATTATCACTCAAAACACATTTCCATATTATTCATTATTAAAAGAGAATAGTTTTATAAAACCAAAACTACAAATCATATACCCCAAACAAACAGGTGATAAATCATATGTTTTCATCTGCATTTCTACTCTAACAGTTCTTTCTCTAGCTGTGGATAGCATTCTTTTATAAGTCCCTCAAAATTGTCTGGATTGTTGTATTGCTCTTAGTAGCAAAGTCTATTACCTTTGATTGTCCCCCAGTGTTTCAGTTACTGTGTGTAATGGTCTCCTGGTTCTGCTTATTTCACTCTGCATCAGTTCACATACATCTTTCTAGTTCTTTCTGAAATGAAGATGCATAGGGCTTTAAACAATAAACACTTTATATTTTATTCTAGAAGCAATATAGGAAATCACTGGAGTTGAGTAAGCTCCTTCTAGTTTCAAAATCTTGTTGGAGTGTATTTCTTTCGACATTTAGATTCAACTTGATTATATTTCAGCTTTACACATTCAAAATTCCTTTTCCCAAGCTTACTATAAAACTAGGGGGAATAGAGGGTGGGAAGCTATGGTTTTCTTTCCATTAGTGGAATTTTCCATTGCTTTTGTCTAGTTCTTCTCTGCTGCTTCCCAAATTACTAGGCTTATGCCTGACTGTCCATTCTTCTCTCTGTTTATTTCTAATCTATTTTTTGTTTTGCTGGGTTTTAAACTCCCTAAGAATAGAGATTATATCTGTTGGTGAGATGGAAGGAACATTGGTTTCAGAATTAGAGAACTTGGATTTAAATCCTAGTTTCTTAAACCCCATGTCATGTAATATTGGTGAGCTTCTGTTTCCTTTTCAGCAAGGAAAGGAAATGGGACCAGACTATCTCTGATGGGCCCATTCTCTTCCATCACTTAAACCCCATGATCTATGTATGACTGGCATATCAGTCTTTCCTTCTTATGTCTTCTCTTCCTCCCAGCCTTATATACTATATTCTCTATGGAAGGATTCTTAAGCTTTTTTGTGTCATAGGGACCCCTTTTCAGAATAGTGGTTTTAAATGGATAAAACAAAATATATAGTATTACAAAGGAAACCAATTATATTGAAATAGTTATAAAAATATTTTTGAAAAAATCAAGCTTATTGACCCTAAGTTAAGAACCCCTGCCTTACACCAAGGCTAGTGTTCTGAACACAAGTGCTCAATTGTTTCCTAAGCGTATATACTGACTACAACTACATGAAAGAAAAAAAAATGTGCAGTGAAATGTGAAAGTGATTGAATAAATGGAGTGAAAAAGATAGGAGCAATTAAGCAGTTCTTGTGAATATGTTATACATAAAGATTAATTTTAAAGTATAAACAAATCTTTATTACATATATTTATATGATGGTAGTGGTGGTGAAATGCAGGATGAATTATTTTTAAATGAGTCTTGCCTAACAGAGGAGGAAACAACAGTGGATTAACTTTTATTTTATATTATCTGCATTTATGGAACTACTATTTCCATGGATAATCAAAATTTGGCTGTATATGTTTATGCAATGATGCTATGGCAGACTAAATTTGAGGCTAGAATGCTGCATTGGAGGAATAACATAGGGCATACCAAAATCCAGGATCTTTCTAGGCTTTATTCTTGGTGCAAGTGGAATCTTTGAGTTATAGGACCTGATTTCAAATTTTGGCTTTGCTGTTTACTATTTGTGAAACTTTATGTCATTTATGGACCTCAGTTTCCTTATCTGTAAAAGAAGGGGTCGTTCTAGAAGGTCTCTGAGGTTTCTTCCACAATATTACCATTGTAACTTTTAGAGTTAAAAATGAGCTTAAGAGACCATATGGTCATAGTATCATAGATTTAGTGCTTGAAGAGACCTTTGAAATCATTTGGTGAAGAGGTGTCAATCTCATGGCCTTCTTGCCTCATAGCCCACAAATTTCCAGAGTGTGCCTTGAACCAGATTAAAATGTAATTGGGAAAGGTTCAACAAAAACACAATGCAACATAAACAATGTTAATTTGTGTTTGTTGAAGTCAATATTATGGCCCTCGGGGACCTGTTTCTAATTGAATTAGACACCACTGATTTAGTCCAATCCACTCATACACAAACAGAGGTCTAGATTTGAAGACTCTATTGCTGAAATACGTATTCAAATATAAAATTTTGTTTTCTTAACAAGATTGTCTTTCTGTTGCTTCTTCTCTAAACAAAGTAGATCTTTAATAGGAAATATACCTCCATGTACTTCTAGAGTATGAAATGGAAAACTCCATGACTTTATAACACACATGGCAAATCCCCTGGCTCTGAACTCAGGTGGAATCAAGTTACAGGACCTTCTTAGGAAAATTATTTCAGCTCTTTCTGTCTAAAAGATGGAAAGCATGCTGAATCCAAAACTTTTTTTTCATCTTTTAAGCATTCACAGTCTACCACATGCCTTGGATTTCATTAAATTGGCTCTCATCCTGAAGAATAACATTTCACCAGGTGTCAGGACTTGCTCATTTTTATAGGGAAAATAAAATCTGGCAGTCAACAACGACTGCTTTAGTTATAGGACTCTAGTAACTGCCCTGTGAATGTGAGAGCTTTCAGGAGCCCTACAAAGGAATCATTTAAGGCATGCGTAGCATGTCTCACATAAGCCCTAGAAAACTTAATGGGCCTATCCTGATTGCGTAGCTTCCTCTGAAAGGTTTAGGGGAAATGGGGAGTATTTTTAGTGGCAAGATGATTGGTTAAAGGTGGGGGGTAGAATTTTGTGTCTTACTGGAGCCAAGTATTTTTTAACACTAAATGGGGCAATAGAACCAAAACATGTTTGTCCTGAGGGAAGAATGACTGGTCCCTTTGGGAATATTGATATAATAGTTAAGAAACACTGGGTTTTGGGGTCAATCAAATCTAATCATTACCTGAGATGCGAATATAGCTTTTAAGTCATTCTGTTCACAAAATGACCATTTTATCCTGTTTATAGGATAGTGTGCTCATATAGGTCTTTAGTGAGCCCCTTTTCTTTTATGTGGAAATATGGAAAAGTTATGAAAAGACAATAGTGGCAATTATGAAAAAAAATCCTTCAACCAAGATACTATTATTCAGCAAATATGCAAGTTTATGGGAAAGATGCCTATCTTCCTAAGACAAACTTGATTGAAAGAAGGTAATCTGTTCCTAGGAGGAAACATTCAGATACCACTATCTATCCAGGGTGAGACAGTGGGGCTATAGTCTAAGTCCTAAGAAGAAAGAAGAAAAATAGAATTTTGCTTATCAGGTATACCATATGTTTCTAGTTTCCTGAAGCAAAATCCAGTCATATTTCTTATGAAAAAAGCACAGAATTCTTTTAACTAAATTCTTTAGTTATCTCTCTGTGTACTCTAGACTGACTATAGAAATCTTTCTTTGCCTTGTCTTTTATCTCATCCAGGGTGTTCCCTAGGAATATTAAAATATGGCTTGTGTCTAGGTCTCTACTGCAAAACTAAAAGACCCTTCAACATCCCAGAATGCACTCAGGCTAACAAACCCCAAAATTCAAAGTAGGTATTAATAGAAAAGACCTACACCCAAGCCCACAAGTAGTCAAATACATTTCCCTTCTTTCCTTCTCTGGGGGACTTGTATCTCTTCCAGGGACTACCCTAGGGTTAATTAACGTCCCACTCCAGGTCGACTCAAAGAAAAAAGCATTTTTTGGTGTTGCTAGAGAGCTCACCCTTAAGTGTCCAATGTTTTTTGTTTTCCCCAATTTCTCAATTAATTAAAGAACTCTTCTGTTGCTCCATCATTCTCATTTCATTGTTGCTGGCTTGCATTTCTGCAACTCCTGACTTGTCCTTAGAACTTCTTAATTCTTCTCCTGGACCAGATGGTTCCCTGAAGGGGCCTCACAGATGTGAAGGCTACCCATCCTAGCAAATGAATCAGTCTCCTGTCTTACTGTTCAACTCTGATTCTCTTGATGTTTTATATTCCTTCTTTTAAAGTACTGCTTCAAAGATGTAGCTCAGGTATTCTAAAAGTAACTGTGAAACTATCATTCATCTTTACTGTTATGTAAGTGAAGTACCCTGGTCAGAGAGATAAATCATCAGGACTAGTGCTCAGTCTCAAATAGGATGTAAATGGGGATGTTTATACCTTCTACAGGGAAGACTTCAATGCCAAAAGAAAAAAAACTTTATTTGTTAATTCTGTTAAGTTTGAGTCTTCTTGCTGTCATCATCTCCATATCACATGGCATTTGGATCAGCAACATGTACAGATTTAATCTGGAAAAAATACAGAGCTAGGAGGGAAAACAGTTATGTTAAACCTTAACTTTCTTTCTTTAAAACTCAAGTTTTGTTTTTCATTATATTTCTTGACCTTGATTCCTGAATTTACTAGAGACCAAGTTTTCTTCTCTACCAGTGCTTTAGCTCATTCCTCTTTTTTGCTCATTCCATCTCCATTCTTTCATATACCAGGGATTCTCTGACCTTTTCTTTGGTTGTAGGGACTAAGGGATAGAGTAAAGAAAATATAGCAAACAAACAAAAGTTGAAAAGAAAAAAGTAGTTGTCAGTCAGTCATCTATTTTGTCTGATTCTTCATGACCCCATTTGGGATTTTCTTGGCAAAGATACTGAAGTGGTTTGCTATTTCCTTCTCCTATTTATTTTATAGATGAGAAAACTGAAGCAAAGTGACTTGCCTAGGGTCACAGAGTGTGTCCGAGGAGATATAAACTCAGGAAGATGTGTCCAGGCCCAGCACTCTATCTATCCACTGTACCTAGCTACCCCAGGCCTAGTGGTACACACCTTTAATCCCTGTAGCTAACATTGTTTGGAAAACTAGGTGGCAAAGTGGATGGAGCACTGGGCTTGAAATCAAGAAGACTAGTCTTCATGAGTTCAAATGTGACCTCAGACACTACTACCTGTGTGACAAGTCACTTAACCCTGTTTGCCTCAGTTTCTCATCCATAAAATGAACTGAAGAAGGAAATGGCAAACCACTCCAGTATCTTTGGCAAGAAAACTCAAAATGAGGTCACAAAGAGTCAGGCATGACTGAACAACAAATAAGTAGATTGTTTAAACTTGGGAGTACTGAGCTGTAGTACAGCTAAGCTAATTAGATGTTTATGGCACCAATATGAGGAGCTCCTAAGAGTAAGAGAGGACATCAGGCTATTTAAAGAGTCCAAGTGGGAAACTGGATCAAAACTTCCAAGACAATAGACGTGGGATTAGACACATGAGTGACCATTATATTTTCTACCTGGATGTGAATAGAAGACCCAATCTCAAAAAAATTAATTTACATTTTAAAATTAAGGTAAAAATGGTGGATTCTAGTTCAAATTAATGCAATCCATTTAATTCAGTCAGGCTTGATCTTGGATTTAGCAGGGCATGAAGGGATGTGGACACCTTTATCTAAGAGCCCTAGCAGAAGAATTATTCATATGCCTGAGGGTTAACAAAGAAAAAAGTCTTTGTTCAGGTACTGAAATCTTGTGGGATAAAATACCTTTTACCTGCTCTGAGAAAAGAGCAGTATGCCCTTTCATCACTTTCTTCTTAATAGTCTGACGTGCCTCAGATTTGCAGGCTGGCTTCAAAGAGATTAGTTTTACCCTATTTGGAAGGAGATAAACAATAGGTCTAGTTTGCCTTCTATAAAATTTTAAATTATCAAAGACTTCAACAGTTTTCACTGTAAGATCCAATGTTCAGAAATTAGAAAAAGAATGAAAATAGAAATGAATTTCAAAAGACTTGTCATGTTTACTGATTTTTAATGAACTCCAAATTTTAGTGGAAAGGGAAGAAATCTTGTCCATTATATAACAATGCAGATTATTTGTCTCAATATAACACAGCACATTTTGAGAGTTTACACACTACTGGAATTGAACAAAATTCTTTGTTTCTCTAATTTGTTATCCATTCCCCTCTTATGCTATCTGAAGAAGAGGCATCCCTATTGTTTGTTAAAGCTAACCATCCTTTAGGGATGTGGTATTCATCTATCATATTCTTTTCCTCATTGTCAGGTCTGGTTCTGGAGATATCATGGGAAAAAAGTAGTTTGAATGCAAGCAAAACATGGAAATATAGTCTGGTGTCTCAATAGAACTATCTCATGATTTTAGACAGCAGTATGAGACTGTATGGCTCTTAGGAGATTTGAACTAGAGCCTACAACTATGAAAAGCTAAGAGGCTATTGTGATGAGTCAGGAAGGAGAGGCAGATTGTAGTAGCAGTTGGTGATGGTATTGAGAATCAACAAGATGAGGTGGATTGTAGTAATAGTGGCTGATGATATTGAGTGTACCCAGAGTGCACCACAGTGGCCAGAATCTTTGTTCACCAGAGGAAGAGATGACAGCAATAATCAGAACAGAATATATGCTGCATCGTTAGGAAACTTTCTCTTGTCTAGAATCCAGGTGTCCTTTTCTTTTCTGTCCTCAAAGAGAGATATTTAAATCCAGGGTTTCCCGATTCTATTTTAAACTGTTCTTTATTGTTTCAATGACATTTTAAAGCTGATTTCTTTCTAGAACAAAGATGAGATTGATCTAAATTGTTTTGATTGTTGTCTTTAATTGTGGGTAGAATATATGAGGGTGGCCTGCTCCAAAGTAAAGGTGTCAAATACATGGCATGCTGGCCTCAGGCAGCCACAAATCAGGTTAAAATGTAATTTTGAAATATTTAATAAATAAAAATGCTATAAAGAATTTACAACATTAAATTAATTCACGACTAGCCCTTACTGCTCTTCTGCTTTAAAAATGATACTTAATATCCATTCTAAGACAGAAGGTAAGGGCTTAAAATTTTTTTAATTCAGGGGTAGCAAGGTGGTTCACGACTAGAGAGAACTGTGGCTAGAGACAGGAGGTCCTGGATTCTAATGTGACCTCAGATACTTCCTGATTGTATGATCTCGGGCAAGCCATTTAACTTTAATTGCCTAGTTCTTACCTCACTTCTGACTTGAAACCAATATTTAGTACTGATTCTAACACAGAAGGTAAAGGTTTTAAGAAAAAATAAACTAACTTAATATGTGGCTGGAAGAGATCCTTATGATAAATTAGTGGCACTCATTTCTATGACTGACATCATTGCTCTAGTTTGTACTTCACAGAATGTAATTGGCTAGATAGTATCCTTTCCAGTTTGATATTTAGATATTGCCTGAGGGCAATGAACTTTGGGGAAGGATTATTTTATGAATAAATTGGACATCTTCAGCTTCACCTTCTTTACCTCCAACAATATCTCTCTCAACAGATTCCTTTCAGTATGCCAATGAATATGCTCAGGTTTTCCCAAATCTAAGAACAAAACAAAACAAAAAACCCTAATCTTCCATTAATTCTTCCACTGCTCTAGCAATATCATCTTTTCTGCTCACTATCAAACATCTTAGATAAGTAATTTATACCCAAAGCATATAATTCTCCCCAACCACCCTCTTCTCTATCCCTTGGTATCTGGCTTTTCATCACTCCACTGAAGCATCTCACTCAGAGGTTAAGACCTTGGCAGCTAGCTGGCATCACCAGGGCCTGTTCCTGCGAGCAGCAAGACATAAGACCCCAAGAGGCTAAAGAATGCGTGGACTTTGAATGCAGACCCTGAGGCCAAGGATCTCAGGCGCGACAAGGATCCTGAGCGCAGGCACGGACCTTGAGTGGGGACCCAGTGCAGAGGGGTGCATGACTGTGGAAGCAGCACCCTGAGACTGTTAAAGGAGCTTTGGGCAGAAGAACAAGCAAGGGGACCACCAGGAGGCTTGACCCAGAAAACAACCAAACCTGAGACCTCAGGAGCCTAAAGAGTGCAGACAGACCCTGGGCATGAGGATAAAGCTGAGAGGGCTCAGGGCTAACAATGGCAAGCCAGATTCAGGAACCCCAGAAGAGAAAGATCAAAAAGAAACCTTTAACACTTGACAACTTTTACACAGAAAAAATCCAGACAACAGAGCAAACAGTAGAGGACAACAAACAAGTAACCTTATCCAAATCTTCTCAAAAAAATAAAAATGGGTCACAAGGTCTTGAAGAGTTCAAATCTGAGATTATGAGAAAGATGGAAGAAAATAATAGTTTAAAAGGCAGAATTTTGCATTTGGAAAGTGAGGCAAGTAAATTGAAGACCAGAAATGAACAGAATGAAAAGGAAAACCAAAAGATAATTGACGAAAACCAGTCTCTAAAGACAAGAATTGGGCAAGTAGAAGCTAATGATCTCTCAAGATAGCAAGAACAAATAAAACAAAATCAAAAGACTGACAAAATAGAAGGAAACATGAAATATCTCAATGAGCAATTGACAGATCAAGAAAACAGGTCTAGAAGAGACAATTTGAGAGTCATTAGTCTTCCTGAAAAAGCAGAAATTAATAGAAGTTTGGACTCCATACTAAAAGAAAAAATTCAGCAAAACTGCCCTGAAGTTCTACAACAAGAGGGTAATATAGACAATGAAAGGATCAATCACCCTCTACACTAGACCCTGAAAAGACAGGGAAAATTAATTACATCCTGATAAAAGGCAGTATAGACAATGGGGAAATAACAGTGCTCAATATGTATGCACCAAATTGCATAGCATCCAAATTTGTAAAGGAGAAACTGGTAGAGCTCAAGAAGGAAATAGATAGCAAAACCATACTAGTGGGAGATCTAAATATTTCTCTTTCAGATCTAGATAAATCAAACCAAAAAATAAATAAGAAAGAGGTAAGAGAGGTGAATGAAGTCCTAGAAAACTTATATTTAATTGATATGTGGAGAAAAAAAATAGAGACAAAAAGGAATACACTTTCTCTTCAGCTGCACATGGTACATTCACAAAGACTGACCATGTAATAGGGCATAGAAACATTGCAAACAAATGTAAAAGAGCAGAAATAATAAATGTAACCTTCTCAGATCATAATGCAATAAAAATAATAATTAGTAAGGGTACCTGGACAGGCAAATGAAAAACTAATTGGAAATTAAATAATATGATTCTCCAAAACCAGCTAGTCAAAGAAGAAATTGTAGAAACAATCAACAATTTCATTAAAGAGAATGACAATGATGAGACATCCTACCAAACTCTATGGGATGCAGCCAAGGCAGTACTCAGGGGGAAATTTATATCCTTGAGTGCATATATTAACAAATTAGGGAGGGCAGAGATTAATGAATTGGGCATGCAACTCAAAAAATTAGAAAGTGAGCAAATTAAAAATCCCCAGATGAAAACTAAATTAGAAATACTAAAAATCAAGGGAGAAATTAATAAAATCAAAAGTAAAAGAACTATTGAATTAATAAATAAGACTAGAAGCTGGTATTTTGAAAAAACAGATAAAATAGACAAAATACTGTTCAATGTAATAAAAAAAGGAAAGAAGAAAACCAAATTGACAGTATCAAAGATGAAAAGGGAGACCTCACCTCTAATGAAGGGGAAATTAAGGCAATCATTAAAAACTATTTTGCCCAATTACATGGCAATAAATATAGCAATCGAGGAGATATGGATGAATATTTACAAAAATATAAAGTGCCTAGATTAACAGCAGAAGAAATAGAATACCTAAATAATCCCATATCAGAAAAAGAAATTGAACAAGCCATCAAAGAACCCCCTAAGAAAAAATCGCCAGGGCCTGATGGATTCACAAGTGAATTCTATCAGACATTCAAAGAGCAACTAATCCCAATACTATACAAATTATTTGATATAGTAAGCAAAGAAGAAGTCCTACCAAATTCCTTTTATGACACAAATATGGTACTGATTCCAAAGCCAGGCAGATCAAAAACAGAGAAAGAAAACTACAGATCAATCTCCCTAATGAACATAGATGCAAAAATCTTAAATAGAATACTAGCAAAGAGACTCCAGCAAGTGATCAAGAGGATCATCCACCATGATCAGGTGGGATTTATATCAGGAATGCAAGGATGGTTCAACATTAGGAAAACCATCCACATAATTGACCACATCGACAATCTAACAAACAAAAATCAAATGATTATCTCAAGAGATGCTGAAAAAGCCTTTGACAAAATACAGTACCCATTCCTATTGAAAACCCTGAAAAGTATAGGAATAGAAGGGCCTTTCCTAAAAATAATAAACAGTATATACCTAAAACCATCAACAAACATCATATGTAATGGGGATAAATCAGAAGCCTTCCCAATAAGATCAGGAGTGAAGCAAAGATGCCCATTTTCCCCTCTATCATTCAACATTGTACTAGAAACACTAGCAGTAGCAATTAGAGAAGAAAAAGAAATTGAAGGTATCAAAATAGGCAATGAGGAGACTAAGCTATCACTCTTTTCAGATAATATGATGGTCTACTTAAAAAATCCTAGAGAATCAACTAAGAAGCTTGTAGAAATAATCAAAAACTTTACTAAAGTTCCAGGAATCAAAATAAATGCACATCAATCATCAGCATTTCTATATATTTCCAACACCTCACAGCAGCAAGAAGTAGAAAGAGAAACACCATTTAAAATCAGCCTAGACAATATAAAATACTTGGGAACCTATCTACCGAAACAAACACAGCAATTATATGAAAACAACTACAAAACACTTTCCAAACAAATAAAACTAGATCTAAACAATTGGAAAACATTGATTGCTCATGGGTAGGACGCGCTAACATAATAAAAATCACCTTTTTACTCAAATTAATTTACCTATTTAGCACCATACTTATCAAACTACCAAAATTTTTTTTTACTGAATTAGGAAAAACTATAACAAAGTTCATTTGTAATAACAAAAGATCAAGAATATCAAGGGAAATAACGAAAAAAAAATATGAAGGAAGGGGGCCTAGCAGTACCAGATATTAAACTATACTATAAAGCAGCAGTCATCAAAATGGTGTGGTACTGGCTAAGAGACAGAAAGATCAGTGGAATAGACTTGGAGTAAGTGACATCAGCAAGATAGTGTATGAAAAACCCAAAGAGCCCAACTTTTGGGACATGAATCCACTATTTGACAAAAACTGCTGGGAAATTTGGGAAACAATATGGGAGAAATTAGGTTTAGACCAACATCTCACACCCTACACCAAGATAAATTCAGAATGGGTGAATAACTTGAATATAAAGAGGGAAACTATAAATAAGTTAAGTGAATACAGAATAGTATAGTTGTCAGATCTCTGGGAAAGGAAAGATTTTAAAACCAAGCAAGAGTTAGAGAAAATTACAAAGTGTAAAATAAATGATTTTGCTTATATTAAACTGAAAAGCTTTTGTACAAACAAAAACAATGTAGCCAAAATCAGAAGGGAAACAACAAATTGGGAAAAAATCTTTATAACAAAAAACTCTGACGGGTCTTATTACTGAAATATACAAGGAATTAAATCAATTGTATAAAAAATCACGCCATTCCCCACTTGATAAATGGGCAAGAGACATGAATAGGCAATTTTCAGGTAAAGAAATCAAAAGTATCAATAAGCACATAAGAAAATGTTCCAAATCCGTAATAATTAGAGAAATGCAAATCAAAACAACTCTGAGGTATCACCTCACACCTAGGAGATTGGCTAAAATGATAGAAGGGGAGAGTAATGAATGTTGGAGGGGATGTGGCAAAATTGGGACATTAATGCATTGCTGGGGGAGTTGTGAATTGATCCAACCATTCTGGCTGGCAATTTGGAACTATGCTCAAAGGGCTATAAAAGAATGTCTGCCCTTTGATCCAGCCATACCATTGTTGGGTCTGTACCCCAAAGAGATCATAGATAAACAGACTTGTACAAAAATATTTATAGCTGTGCTTTTTGTGGTGGCAACAAACTGGAAAAGGAGGGTATGTCTTTCAATTGTGGAATGGCTGAACAAATTGTGGTATATTCTGGTGATGGAATACTATTGTGCTAAAAGGAATAATAAACTGGAGGAATTCCATGTGAACTGGAAAGACTTCCAGGAATTGATGCAGAGCAAAAGGAGCAGAGCCAGAAAAACATTGTACACAGAGACTGATACACTGTGGTAAAATTGAATGTAATGGACTTCTGTACTAGCAACAATGCAATGACGCAGGACAATTCTAAGGGATTTATGGAAAAGAACGCTACCCACATTCAGAGGAAGAACTGCAGGAGTGGAAACACAGAAGAAGGACAACTGCTTGAACGCATGGGTTGAGGTGGACATGATTGGGGATGTAGACTCTAAACTTCCACACCAATGCAACTATCAACAATTTGGAAATAGGTCTTGATCAATTGACACATGTTAAAAGCAGTGGAAATGCACATTGGCCTTGGGGGGGAGGAAGGTCGGGGGGTGAAGGGGAAAGTAAGAGCATGAATCATGTAACCATGTTAACTTTTCTAAAAAAATAAATATTAATAAATGTTAATATATATACATATATATCTTTCCCCTTACAGTTATTTCTGCTGGTGGCACTGCCATTCACAAAGTCTCCCACTGAGTACCAACTACCAAACCCTTGCCTTTCCAAAGAGCAAGCCTTGAAAATTTAGTTGCTATGGCATTTTTTCATTTATATTAAATGAAAAAATGCCATAGCAACTAAATACACACACACATGCATGCACATACACGCACACACACACACAGCACCCAGGTGGCACAGTGGATTGAACACTGTGCTGGAATCAGGAAAATCTGAGTTCAAATTCATCCTTACTAGCTGTATGACACTGGGCAAGCCACTTAACTGCTTTCTGCCTCAGTTTTTTCAACTATAAAATGAGGATAATAATAGCAACTTCCTTTTTTTAAAAAATGTTACCTCCTGTCTCAAAATTAATTCTAAGTATTACTTCCAAAGCAGAAGAGTGGTAAAGGCTAGGCAATTAGAATTAAATGACTTGCCCAGGCTCACACAGCTATGAAAAGTCTAAGGCTATATTTTAAACCAAGTTCTCCAGACTCCAGGCTTGACTCTATCAGCTGAACCACCTACTTGCTCACAAATGAGATATTTGCAAAGCACTTAGAGTAGTGATTGGTAAATAGTAAGCACTTAATATGCTTGTTTCCTTCCTTAGATAATCTTAAGGCTAAGATTATAAATGCAATTCTTTCAGTCACTGAGTAGTAGCTGAGGAAAATTTTTACAAAGTTAAAAAATCTAGTAGAGTATGTATAGCACAAGTTAGTGGGGATGTTGAATTTTAATAAGAAACATAACTATTTGAAAATTAAATGATTAACATTTCAATTTAAGATTTATAGCATTTATTCTTCTGAAGTTATTAAAGCTTGAAACTTCACTAAGACTTTTGGGACACTGTATATCTCCTATCCTCCCTTTTAGGTGAAAGAGGTTCTCTTTTTCCTCATATTTTAGTAATGGTAGAATGGTGTGGTGTTTTTAGTTTTAAAAATATATCAGTTTAGTAGCTTGGATTTTAATCTCACTTCAGAAGTCTGTAATGCACGGGTAAAAACATGCCACAGGTTTTCCTGGGGGCAACTCCACTGTCTTTTCAAATCCTTGGAAATGACAGGTGGATGGGTGGAGTGGCATATGCACTCACCATATTAGGGAGGACAGACAAAGGAGGGTGGATCACAATTAATTTTGTATGATCCTCGCTGCTTAGGCAATTTAGAAATGACTTCATTTACTTTTAAGTGGCTATTTGGGGGGGCTCTGTAAATTTACGATAAAGCAGAATGCCTGTAGGTAATTTAGGAATTTTAAGGTGTGTGCTAAATTGCTTTGCTTAGTAAATATAGTTCCATCTTGTACGTGCTATGTTCTTTTCCATGGATGCTGTTGAGTGATTTGAGGGCCAGGAAAGTGGCTTGGGGAAATTAGTACTTGAGGAAAAAAATGAAAATAGTGAAAAATGGGGAATTTCTTGGAATTATAGGAACTATTTCCTCTTCCTTCTCTTTCACTCCTTTACCTGGTTAAATCAGAGAGTGAATCAGAATTTCAGAGCTTTAAAATAATCTTGAAAGTTCCCTGTCTAGTTAATTCAACCCCATACCCAATGGTTGAGTACCTTCTACAACACTGCAGACCAGTGATCATCCAGTTTCAAACCACTTCCAATAAAGCGTGAAAATTCAGCTTAACTATTTAAATGACTCCCTCTTTTTTCCTTCCCCTTTCCCCTTTCCTTTCCCCTTTCCTTTCCCCTTTCCTTTCCTTTCCTTTCCTTTCCTTTCCTTTCCTTTCCTTTCCTTTCCTTTCCTTTCCTTTCCTTTCCTTTTCCTGTATTGGCTCGAAGGCTAAAGAGTGGTAAGGGCAATGGAGTTTTGAGGGCAATACAAAGGGCAAATGACTTGCCCAGAGTCAGACAGCTAAGAAGCATCTGAGATTAGATTTGAGCCCAGGACCTCCCATTTCTCTGTGTGGCTTTCAGTCCACTGAGCCATCTAGCTGTCCTCTCCCTCCTTTTCCTGAGAAGTTGGGTCACAATTCTCAAAGCTTCAGAGCACAATATAGAATACCCCACCCCCTACTTTGTTTACCTTGGGAAAACCAAATTTTAGAAGGTGAAATTGAGCAGGTTTGAAAATTCTGGAGGGACCCTGCAGCTTAAGTGGAACATATGGTAACATACAGATGCTCTGAGTAAGTCAGTTTGGGATAGGAGTAGGGTAGAAAGAGGATATCCCTGTCCTGGACTGTGAATTTACATAGATTTTTGGCTGAAATGACATTAAAGAAGAAGCATTAACATCTGCTTTGCCACTAAACTCTAAGGATCATGGGATTTTTTTCATCTGACTTACAGCTGAAAACTTCCACATGCTTGGCTCCTCCATCAGAATGTGAGCTTCTTGAAAGCAGGATCTGTCTTAAATTTCTTTTTGTATCCCCAGTGCTTGCATAGTGTTTTACATGTGGCAAATGTTTAATAAATGCTTTATTCATTCATTTATTTATAGAGAGCAGCAAGAAGTATATTACAGAAATAATAACATTAATGTTTCCTGACATTTATATGATGCTATGGTTATAAAGTGCCTGTTGTACATTATCATCTGTTGAGTAAAATGGGGATGCTTGGCATAGAGAAGACAGGATAGCTGTCTTTAAATATTTTGAAAAGCTGTCATGTAAAAAAGGAAACAAAACTTCAGGTCCTCCTTACCTCCTGCACAGACTATTGTAATAACCTCTTAGTCTTCCTGCTTGTTCATCCTGCCCCTTCCAATCATCCTTCTTGTAGCTGACAAAACGATATTGCTAAATTCCAGGAATTCTATGTCACACCCCTGCTCTTCAGACTCCAGTGGATCCCTTTTGCATCTAGAATAAAAATATATGCTCCTCAGTTTGGGATTATTATCTTCCTCCAACCCAATTTTCTAGGCTTATAATAAACGAATCTTTTTTTTTTTTTTTTTTTTTACCTTTCTCCTCTGTTTTAGAATTGATATTAAGTACTGGTACCGAGGCAGAAGAAAGGTAAAGGTTAGGCAACTGGAGTTAAGTGACTTTCCCAGGGTCACACATCTCAGAAGCATCTGAGGCTAGATTCGAACCCAGTATTCCCAACTCTAATCCTGACTCTCTATCTGTCTTGCTACCTAGATGCTCCAATTAATTTTCTTCATATTTTTTTAGGACCAACCAACTTGACATTCTTATTGTTCCCCATTCTTACCCCATGCCTTTGCTGAGATTTTTTCTATTACTAATATGCATTCTCTTCACACTCTTAGGATCCTTTAGTCTCTGTTAAAGCCTAGCTCAAATCTCTGTTCCCACTTGAGGAATTTCCTGATCCTTCAACTGCTAAAGTTCTCCCTTAAAAATTACTCCGTGTGTTAGTATATATTGCTTCTCCAAATAGAATGCAATCTCCTTGAAGGCAGGGGCTATTTTATTTTTGTCATTCATTTTGTATTCCTAGAATTGAGCCAAAAGCCCACTACATAGTAGGTATTTAATGACTGCTTACTGGTAGATAATAAATGCTTCCTGATTAGTTTGCCAGGGGACAGGACTAGGAGCAATATCTCCTTGGTATAAGTAGGGAGATTTTGACCCAGTGTAAGGAAAAAACTTTCTAAAAACTCAACACTCCAACAATGTGTATTGGGATGGTACCAAGAGGACTGACTACCAATTAGGTACTTAATAAATGTTTTCTGGCCAGTGTAAGGATGGTATTGAACCTGTATCCTTACTTGGATAATCTCTTCTTAGTTATTAATAAAAGGCCAGTTGATTAGCTGTTGAAGGTGAGTAGTTGGTATACTCTTGGGCATAATAAATTGACTGGCTATAAATATCTCAGAGGCAGATATATAAAAATACCTATATTTAATATCTTAAAGTTGTAAGGAAATGAAAGATTACAGGGTTCAAAGATAAGGGGTTCCCTAAAAACTATGGGGTTTCTAATTCTACCCACACCCAACTCCAAGACTGTCACTGGGCCTCTTCTGTCCGGTAAAAACCAGACCTCCTCTCACACTCCTTAATCTATACTAATTCCCAACATATGAACTAATTAAACCTATTTCTAATATCTTATAAAATAATATACAAATTAAAAAAATACTGTCTCAAGATGGTATTTCCACAACTGCTGTATTGCCAGCCTAGCCAAAAGTTGGTTCTGATCGAGGCAGGAATGTCCACCCGCCTGGATAGGCCAAAGTCTGTCCTCTCTCTGCTTTCTCCCAGAGGTTAGAGAAAAGGATTTTCTTTTCTTCTCTCTTCTAGTCTTTTTCACTTCAGCCACTGCCACACAGTCACCTCTCTCTTCCCAAACTGCCAATCTGGTATTCCCAAAGATTTCACAGGGAATTTGCCAGAGAGCTAAGGAAAAGCTACCTTCTGGATCTGGCTTAGCCCAGAGAGCTCAGAGAGAGAGTCTCTCCCCCCCAAAAAAATTCAAACTTCATCTTACAAATCCTATGGAAAAATTTCAAACCAAACTTTTTAACTATGCTAAAACCCTGTGCTAATACAGGAAACCAAAAACTGTCTACAGGAAAACTCAAAATTAACTTGCGATGCTAAGAAAACTAAGAATCTTTTAGGAAACATAACTATGCACAAATATACAGGTATGTACAAATTTACATAGTATTTACATGCTTTGTACATGTTATTCACATATTTTTACATGATATGTGCAACTATATATATATTTTCCTATAGAATCACCTGGATGTCAACATTGAGTGGAAGATAATTTCTGGTCCATTATAATACTAAAATGCTGATTCTGTCATCTGATGTCAGTAAATATTATTATCCACATTTTCCAGAAGATGGACTGTTGTCCAGGGAAGAGGTGAGGAGGACCTGAAGTATTCTATTTTCTCTTTCACATGACAGAAGAAGGAAGTTTAGCGAAGAGCAGAGCTTTATTCAAGGACACATCGCCACTAAATGGCAGAACCGGGATTCAAACTCAACTTCCAATTTGTAGAATTACTGTCTTTTAGTTTAGTCTTTCTGCTTACAGAAAAAAAGTGAAAAGGAATAGAATTGGAGAGGGGGGGAGGGAACTAATTACTAATTAGAGTTAAGTGAGCGTAGATACTGACTATATTTTTTTAGTTTCTTTTTTTCAATCAATAAGAATTTGCTTTCCCCCTTCTTTCCTTCCCCCCCCCCTCAACAATTGAACGACAACAAACACCTAATAACAAATTTTCATGATCAAGTAAAGTGAATTCCCACATTAGCCAGGTCCAAAAGTATACACTTTGATTTTTGAGTCTGTCAGCTTTCTTTCAAGACTGTGGTTAACATAATTAATTTTCTTCTTTTTCTGGAATCATGAATTGTTACTGCATTAATAAGAACTCTCAAGTTTTTCAAAATGGTTTTTCTTATGTAGCTGTTACTGTGTAAACTGTTTTCATGTCACTGTTCAGTTCATAAAGGTTTTGTCAATTTTTCTGAAACCATCCGTTTTTTTCATTTCTCATGGTACGGTAATACTCTATTACATCACATGCCATAATTTAACTATTCTGTTAGTTGGTCACACACCCACTCTTCAGTTTCTAGATTTGCTACTACAAAACAAACTGCTATAAAATGCTTATATACATGGGTCCTTGTCCTCTTTCATTGATCTTTTAAGGGTATAGGCTTATTAGTGGTAAAGATGAGACAAAAGGTATGCATGGATTAGTAACTTGTAGACATCAATACCAACAATATATCCATCAGTGTGTCTGTTCTCCTGCAGCTGCTCCAACAATTGTCATTTTCCTTTTTGTCATCTTTATTAACTTATTGGGTATGAGATAGGATTCCAGAATTGCTTTAATTTGGATTTCTCTAATTATTAGTGACTTGGAGGATTCCTTCCTTCCTTCCTTCCTTCCTTCCTTCCTTCCTTCCTTCTTTCTTTCTTTCTTTCTTTCTTTCTTTCTTTCTTTCTTTCTTTCTCTTTCTTGTTTGTCTATCAATTGCTAGGATATCTTCCTTTGAAAATATCCTGTTTATATCTTTAAACCATTTATCTGTTGAGATATGTGTGGCCATGTTTTTGTAAGAGGTTGAGTACCCAATAAAAGAATTTCTTCAAGTCCATATTTTTCGTTTAGGCCAAGTGAAGCACAGAACAATAGTCATGGAGGAGACCTTTAGATGTTACTTATTAATGAATTATTGCATTTTGTGCAAACTTTGTCTATTATTTAGAAGTTTAGCTACTGAATTTGGTTTGAAAGGAACATTTTCACGTATCTAACTTACTCTACTTAGTCACTGCATTGAATTGGCTTTTCTGGCCCATGGACTCAGCAGCAATAGGGGTAAAGTGTTTTATGGTTAGACTTTGATCTATATTCTCTCTTTAAAAGAAAATGGGGAAGGTTCATCAAATCAGTAGCTATTCCCCACCGCACTCAGACATTCCAGAAAGCCAAGCAAAACAAAACAGAGCCTGGTGTGATTACATGGTGACAGTTAGAAGGCAGAGGGGGCTTATGTGCTGTTCATTGAATGAAGGTTAATGTTTTGTAGAGAATGGCCAAGTTAGAGAGATGCGTGGAGATTGTACTAAAAGTGTGAGACTGAAGCCTTCAGCTATCCTCTGCTCATCAAGTATGATATTTTTAGCAATTAACATTTTAATCATTTCAATAAGAATGATCTTTCCCCTCCCCACTTTAAGGAGCTGGGGAATTATGGGTGTGGAATATTATATGTACTGTCAGACAAAACTGATGAGTTGATTGGTTTTATTGAACTCTCTTTTTCTTTGTTCTTGTTACAAGGGATGGCTTGCTGAATAGAGGGAAAAGGAGAGCTATATTTAGAAATGAATTTAATGCGATATAAAAACAAATTATAGAAATTTTCTTAAAAAGAAAAAGTAAGACTTACTATTTTTGAATAAAACTTACTTTTTAAAAGAAAATTAAACTGATGGTCAACTCACAAATATAAATATATGAAATTCATCTTACTGCTTAGGCATCTAAATGTACCAATTTTTCTATACCTAGTGTATAGGGGCAGTAGAGGCAGATTACATGTCATCACACTGGAATCCATCAGGATCCTAGGACTGCACTTCCCTTTTTCAGGGGAACACAGATACCAAGGTATGGATTAGGAACTAGTAGACAAAATTAAGTAGACTGGAAACATCATAGTATTAGACAATAGGAAAGCAGGGCAGAGGAAACTCTAGAAACAGGAAGTGGCTAGGGTACTTGTACCCAGAGGGTCCCAGCTGTTCCTATTTTACCAGAAGGTTGTAATCACATGGCATATAAAAGCCATAGAGCAATCAACCCTATTGGTGTCGGTTCCTTTGATCTTTAGATTAGTCATGTGAAGAGAATGAGCAATATTTTATGAAGCAAACAAAGGTCTAGACCACTAATCACTTCTCTCCTCCTGTATTCCCTCCTCCCACCTCCCCTACTCTGAAACAAACTCACATGCACAAGTTTGGGAATTTCCAAGGTTTTTCTTATTTAAATTTCCTTGCGTGTTATTTTTGTGCCTTGAAGCAAAGCATCTCCATTGAAGGACTCTGGGATATCATGTACTATGTGCATTCTTTGTTTTTCTTTCTCCACCCCAACACACACCTGGTCTAGTAAATCTAATTTCTCATCAAGTAACTTGGACTTTGGGTATGGAAAATACTCCTACCTCTAAATGATCTTGATCTTGGCAGTTATGAATCTATATTTCAAGATCAGGAAAAGCTATGTCCTGGACAACTCCTTCTGAGCCCATTCCCTCCCTCATGGGATGTGCCAGGGTCTGAAATCAGTGACCAGATGAGATGAGAGGGGAAAAACATAGGGAAAGCACATAACTGGAAAAGGAGGCTGGTTTTAAAATTTCCAAATCTTGTCCTCTATCTCCCCCTTTATTGGTGGCCAATAATCAGGAATCATTTTGACCTAGATCAAGACAGTAGAGAAATACAAACTAACCAAGGATTTAAACCTAGTCAGAGAAATAGGGCAAGGGACCAGGAAACCATCACTACGTTCCCTTTTTCCAAAAGTGGGATTCTACATACTTAAGGGCAGCTAGGTGGCACATTGAATAGTGACCTGGTCCTGGAGTCAGGAAGACTGATCTTCCAGAATTCAAATCTGGCCTCAGACACTTACTTAGCTGTGTGATCCTGGGCAAGTTACTTAACCCAGTCTGCCTCAGTTTCTTCATCTGTAAAATGAGCTGGAGAAGAAAATGGCAAACCTCTCCAGTTTTTTGCTAAGAGAACCCTAAATGTGGCCCTGAAGACTCCAACACATTGGAAACGACCAACCAATAAACATACTTATACCAGAACTGTACTTGTATTATTATTATATGACTGAAGCAGAATCTGAATTCAAGGCTTTCTGACTTCAAATTCAATGTTCTATCCACTATACTTACCTAGTTGCCTATTAAGGAGAAATTGTTCCAGGGTTTCTGGTTTCTGAGATTCAATAAGGAAAGCAAAAACTATATTCAAAGTACAAAAAGAACAGAGTAAGTTTAAGCTCATGGTTATAAAGCTCCCTTAACTATACTCCTTTTCTAGAAAGTAAAAAAAAAATAAATTCTAGGGTTAGAGAAAAAGCTAGAGTGAAATTAGTCACCCATGGCCCTACCCCATACCTGCAGAAGGGATCAGGGTCAAAAGACAAGGGCAAGAAACCAGAAAAACCCAAGGTAATCCTTGGGGTCAGGGACATTTCAGCATGTGATTGCAAAGTATTTCAGCCAACTCTACATGCCTTACCTTTGTTTAAACAAGACCCATGGGGCCAGATTATTTTAGACACACATGATTGGTTGCATTGACAAACTTCTGTATTGCTGAACTCCTAGATATGTAGCTTTATACACATTGTAGAGTGGAGATTAGAATCTGGTCTGTAGTGATGTTTTAACCTCATTTTGTGTGGGAATTCTACTTTGGAAAGGTTTCCTTAATACTATGTCCTAAAAGTCTTAGAGTCAGATGTCAAGGTGATCTAGGATTATTCTCTAATACCTGATGTATTGCTAAAAGTTTCTTTCATTGTTTGGGAAGAAAATCTTGGTTAAATTTGTAGAAATCTCACAGGATTAAGAGTGAGGACCCCTGGATTCTAGCCATGTTCTGCTATTAACCAGCTGTACACCCTATGATTTGTTTGGAAGTTAGGGGGTTTCACAGTTAGGTGGAAGAGTAGACAGAGTGCTGAGCCTAGAGTTAAGACTTGATTTCAAATCCAGCTTTAGACATGACTAGCTGTGTGATTCTGGCCAAGTCATTTAACTTTGGTCAGCTTCAGTTTTCTTAACTAACTGTATAATGGGGAGAATAATAGCAACTACCTCTAGGGTAGTGAGGATCAAATAAGATAAAAATTATAAAATGTCTGGCATATGTAAGTACTTAATAAATGCTTCCTTCCTTCATATGTCCCCAAAGAACCTATTTCCTCAGTTTTAAGGGTTTGAACTTTATATCTCTCAAGTCCCTCTCCTCCTAATTGTCATGAGGGACAGCATTGCACTATGGTTGGAAGGCCAACTTTGGAGCCAGGAAGGTCCAAGTACCAACTCTGATCTCTGACTTGTACTGGCTAGGCCTTATCTTAACATCACTTAACCCTTCAGTGTTCTAGACCAATGTTGACAAACTCAAATGGAAATAGGGTCACAAATCTATACACAAGGATTCCTGTGGGCCCTGAATATTGATTCATTTTTTAATATAATATTATCCATGCTTTTATTTTTTTATTGTTAAATAGTTCCCAATAATATTTTAATCTAGGTCATGCCACCTTTGGGAGTATTTTGGGCTGCATTTGGGCCACATGTTTGACATTTCTATCTAGACAACTCTTTAAGACCTCAAGTTGCAGAGATGGTGCCAACTTGCATTGGAAGAGGATGTTTCCTAACCAGGGAGTACCCTATACTGATTAAATCATAGATCCAATCTTGCCTCTGTCCTACACAGAAGAATTCGGTGAGCCAGTCAACGATGAATGCAACAGACCCCTTTTATTTGGCTTAAGATTATCCCCCAACTTCCAACCTAGCCAGGGTTTAACCGAAACAATCTTTGGAAAACAAGAGCAGAGTACTAGGGCAATCTGTGGAGATTTGGAACTGAAATTTCCTCCCTCTTTTGCCAGGCTTGCTGAGGTCAGGACAGATACCTCAGACCAAGAACCACCCCATGCCAGAACACATGCGTACACATACTAGGGCTAGAATTAAAGCAATAATGGGAAGAATATATGGAATACCATTAGGGAGCCTTAGACATGATGTACTTCAGGAGGAAGGAGTCCATTCTTGTCTGGAAAGAAGCTATTCCCAGGGCATGACACAAAACTTTTGCTGTTCATATTCACTTCGTGATTCAGGATAAGTTCTGTGTTGAAAGTTGTTTGAGGATTAGAACCCTAAGTATTCTTTGGAGAAGAGAGAAAAGGGGATTCCTCTCAGGAGGGTCTGATTTGTTTCCCATCTCTAATAAGAAATTACTGGCTTTGCAATCTGAGGTCTGGGGTTCAAATTCCAGTTCTGCCACTAATTACCTGTGTAACTCAAATCAAGTCACAACCTCTCTGGACTTTAGTTTATCTATAAAATGTGAGAGGTTGGATTAGATGACCACTTGTCTCCCTTCCAGCTCCAAATCTTTGAATTTATCTTGTTATGAAGTCATAGGCTGGGAGGTACAATTGATTAGAAAATTGGAAGTTTCTAACTTGGAAGAATCCAAGAGGGAACAAGACAAGGAAGAGGAAGAACAGGAAAAAAAAGGAGAGAAATACAGCTTGAGAAAGGAGAAAGTCAAAGAGAAAACTCTTATTTTGCCTCTTGATGGGATCAAACTCAAAATAGACCTTTTAACTGTGGGTCTATTCTCTGGCTAGCTACCAAGAAGCAGATTTCATATTTGGTAGGATATGGGAACTTGTAGAGATGCTCTTCAGATCCTACTATGTAAACTTATGTATAGTTATTAAGCATTAAGCATCTGTTTTGTGCCAAGCCCTGTGCTAAGTCCTGGGGATACATAGAAAGGCACAAGATAGTCCTTGCCCTCAAGGAGCTTACAATCTAATGGAGGAAGACATCATACAAAAGAGAGTAGAAAAGCATGGAAAGTATTTGGGAAAGGGGGGCATAATGAAGTCTATTGGAGTATAGGTAAGTGGGAAATGAAGAGATGGCTAACCTCTGCTCATTTCTTAAATGGAAGGTCTAGAAAGAGGGATTTCTGCTCTCTAATGGGGTGGGATGGTAGTGGGGAAGGGAAGGAATAGCAGCAAAAGTAAAGTTAGCTCTAGAAGGAGAGCTATCCCTTCATCTCTAAAATATGGATTATGATCCATAGAAAAACTATTTTTGAGTGAAGAGGAAGAAAAGCTTCTGAGGATGGTGGAAGAAACTACTCTATCTCCCCACATGGATGGCATGTGTTTGTGAACATATGGTACCCCTGCTCCTTTTGTCTCTGTACTCATTCATTTCCGATCTTAGATAAATGAGCACTGGAGACAGAATGGACTGGGTTACAACCTTATGCTCTTTGAAATGTTGGAAAAGAGCTCACTCAGCACTCTCTTCCTTCACTGCCTACCAGGATAAAGAGTCTTTTCTAGTCAACCCCAAAATTTTGACACATGAGCTTGCAAAAAAACCCTAACCTTATGCTCAGGTTTTCCCTCAGTTCGTGCTTTAATAGACAACTAGTTCTGGGGTATTCTGTAGAAGATTACTACGGGAGAGCAGAGGAACAAGGAAAGGGGCAGGACATGTTTTGGGGCTTAAATTTGAGCTCAACCCCATATCTCATATCCTCCTTTCTCCCAGAGCCTTGGATATGCAAACTACAGAAATCATTTAATAACATATATGAAAACACTGTATACAGTAAACATTCTTTAATGTGATTGATTATTTTACCATGGTTACTAGATGAAAATATATTCAGATATGAGATCCAGAAGGAAGTGAGATTTTCCTTCTGTTGGGGTGCTGACAGAATAAATCTACATTGACTATACCCTTTAGACCAGGGGTTCATTCCCAAACTTTTTTGGCCTACTGCCCCCTTTCCAGAAAAATACTACTTAGCCCCCTGGAAATTAATTTTTTTTAAATTTTAATAGCAATTAATGGGAAAGATAAATGCACCTGTGGCCATCACCACCCTCTGGATGGCAGTGGCCCCCACTTTGGGAATCGCTGCTTTAGACTAAACAAAATTGAGAACTCTCAGAACGTCGTCGGCCCTCTGAGAATCAGAGAGCTTGGCACTTACTTAGTGCTCTCTCTGGGTTTGGGTTGAGCACTTAAGAGTAGAAACAAGACTTCCTAATATTTGTTTTTTTGTGGTGAATAAAATCAGGTTAGTGTCTGGCAACTTGCAACTTATCTGGTGTTTAAAGAGAAACATTATATAACTGCTATACTTGGTGCTGTTTGGTGGCTTTTTAGTTATATCTGACTCTTTATGACCTCATTTGGGATTTTCTTGGCAAAGATACTGGAATGGTTTGCCATTTCCTTCTCCATCTCATTTTACAGATGAGGAAAACTGAGTCAAACAAAGTGACTTGTCCAGGATCACACAACTAGAATTTGTCTGAGGTTTGATTTGAACTGAAGCTTAATCTTATTGACCCCAGCCCAGGAGTCGACTAGCTACACCACTTAGCCGCCCATTGTTATATTGTCTTGTTTGATTTTGTTTTAGCCTGAACTTAGTTTGTACTCAAACTCACTTATTCTCAACAGACATTTATTAAGCACCTATTGAGTTCCAGGCATCTCCACTTAAGGTTTTACAAGTTTGTAATCTTGTTCTGGGTGTCTAAACTGTTGCCTGTTTGAAAGGAAGTTAATTGGGGACAGCTAGATGGCTCAGTGGATTGAAAGTCAGGCCGAGAGACAGGGTTCAAATCTGGCCTCAGACACTTCCTAATGGGCAAGTCACTTAACTTCCATTGCCTAGCCTGAACCACTCTTCTGCCTTGGAACTAATACACAGTTCTTATTTTAAGACAGAAGGTAAGGTTTTGGGGGAGAAAGCAAATTAGTTTCAGGGAATTGCTTTCTAATACAGAATCCCTGATGAACCATGTGTTCATTATGTCCAAGACATTCCCTTAAACATTTCAGACTTTAAGGCATGTCCTACAGAATTCCTTTCCTAGTCAAAGCCATTCCTTCTCGCTTTTGCTAACACATTCTATAAGCAGAATCTCTTTGGTAGTGATGACTATGAGAGATGAGATTTTAGATCGCGATTGTTTTAGTCATATAAAACTGAAAACACTATCCTCAATATTTATATACAAAGAAAAACATGTTGTTACTTATAATAATAGGAAAACAAATTAGATAATTTGCCTCTGAAAATAAACAGAAGAACCAAGCATTGCTAATAGGGAAGGAAGAAAAGGAAGGCAACAAACACTTATTAAATGCTTACTACGTGCTAGACTCTGTGCTAAGCATTTTACAAATATTATCTCATTTGATCCACAGAAAAAACCTGGGAGGTAGGTGCTATTATTATCTCCATTTTGCAGTCGAGGAAACTGAGGCATACAGAGGTTAAGTGACTTGCCCAGGGTCATACATATTAGTAAGTAGCTGAGGCTGGATTTGAAGTTCAGGTATATCTACTTTATCACCTAGTTGTGAGGAAGAATACTAAATAAGCTGGTATTAAATGAAGAAAAATGCTTCCCCTCTCCTACCCCCCCCCCCCACCAAACTTTTTATCTTGCTTGGGATTAGGTGAATTCAAGTAAAAAGATAAGCTGCCTTAGTTTCCTCAATACCTAAAATTCCTCTTAGAGTAGTTGTGAGGATCTCAAAAGATAATGTGTAGTAAAGAATATTAGACCAGGAGAGGACCTTTATTTTATTTTATTTTATTTTAGATGTCATTTAGTTAAGGATTATTCAATTAATTATTTTATAGTTGAGGAAACTGAGGGCTTGGCATAAGAAAAAAAATTGCCCAAGGTTCCATGGTTAATTAGTGCCAAAACTGGTATTCATACTGAGGTCTTTTGATTCTGGGTGTAGGTCTGTTTCTAACATCTATCATACAACCTCCAGGAAAGTACTTTGCAACTGTAATTTATTATTATGGGTCCTCAGAGCAGCCTACTGCTACAAAGTCATGTCTTATCCTCTGGAAACATTTTTTTTTCTTCTAGAATAGCCTTCCTTCTTTTGGCTTCCTCTGCCTTATATAGCAAAGACATTTTTCTCTTTCTGTGTCTAATTCATTCACTGCACTGTCCCTTAATTAGTCAGAAAATTCAAAAAATCTCTTCTCTCACAAACAATATTTGGTGAATAAAGATAATCCAACTTGCAGGAGATTTACAAAACAATCCACTTTATTCATAACCTGTGCAAATTGCCTCTACAACTGCCAGTCAGCAAACATTTATTTATGCATTTATTTATTCGTTTATCTATCTATCTATCTATCTATCTATCTATCTATCTATCTATCTATTTATGATTTTTAATGGAAATTTAAATTTTGAATATTTTCTCATAGTTACATGTTTCATGTTCTTTCCCTCTCCCCCAACCCCACCGTCCACCCCAACCCCCATAGCTGATGCACAGTTCCACTGGGTTTTACATGTATCATTGATTAAGACCTAATTCCATTTTATTGATAGTTGGACTAGAGTTATCGTTTAGTGTCTACATCTCCAATAATATTCCTATCAGGCCATGTGATCAAGCAGTTGTTTTTCTTCTGTGTTTCTCCTCCCACAGTTCTTCCTCTGAATGTGGCTAGTTTTCTTTCTCATAAGTCCCTCAGCCTTGCTCTGGATCCTTGCATTGCTGCTAGTAGAGAAGTCCGTTATGTTCGATTGTGCCACAGTGTATCAGTCTCTGTGTACAGTGTTCTCCTGGTTCTGCTCCTTTCACTCTGCATCAATTCCTGGAGATCTTTCCAGTTCACATGGAATTCCTCCTCCATTCCATTATTCCTTTGAGTACAGTCGTATTCCATCACCAGCAGATACCACAGTTTGTTCAGCCATTCCCCAATCGAAGGACATTCTCTCATTTTCCAATTTTTTGCCACCACAAAGAGTGCTGCTATAAATATTTTTGTATTTTTTCTTTTTTTCCCTTATTATCTCTTTGAAGTATAAAACAAGCAGTGCTGTGGCTAGATCAAAAGACAGATAGACTTTTAAAGTCCTTTGGACATAGTTCAAAATTGCCATCCAGAATGGTTGGATCAATTCACAACTCCACCAGCAATGCATTAATGTCCCAGTTTTGCCACATCCCCTCCAACATTCACCACTTTCCTTTGCTGTCATGTTCCCTAATCTGCTAGGTGTGAGGTGATACCTCAGAGTTTTGATTTGCATTTCTCTATTTATAAGAGATTTAGGACACTTTTTCATGTGTTTGTTTATAGTTTTGATTTCTTTATCTGAAAATTTCCTATTCATGTCCCTTGCTCATTTATCAGTTGGGGAATGGTTTTATTTTTTGTACAATTGATATAGCTCCTTATATATTTGAGTAATTACAGCTTTGTCAGAGTTTTTTGTTATAAAGATTTTTTCCTAATTTGTTGCTTACCTTCTAATTTTGGCAGCATTGGTTTTGTTTATACAAAACCTTTTTGGTTTAATGTAATCAAAATTATTTATTTTACATTTTGTAATTTTTTTCCAACTCTTGCTTGATTTTAAAATGTTTCCTTTCTCAGAGATCTGACAAGTATACTAGTCTGTGCTCACCTAATTTACTTATAGTTTCTTCCTTTATATTCAAGTCATTCACCCATTCTGAATGTATCTTGGTATAGGGTGTGAGATGTTGATCTAGACCCAATCTCTCCCATACTGTTTTCCAGTTTTCCCAGCAGTTTTTGTCAAATAGTGTGTTTTTGTCCCCAAAGCTGGGTTCTTTGGGTTTATCATAGACTGTCTTGCTGAGGTCACTTACCCCAAGTCTATTCCACTGATCCTCCCTTCTGTCTCTTCACCAGTACCATATTGTAGCAAACATATATTTAATGCCCAACAGACACTACAGGAAACATTGGGGACAGAAAACAAAATAGAAGACAGTCTTTGCCCTGGAGGAGCTGGCTATCTAATGGAGGAGACAACATGCAAAAAGCTACAAGACAGATACAGGATGAGTTGGAGATGAATTGACAGAGGGAAGGGGCAAGCATTGAAGGCAACAAGGAAAGGTGTTTATTTATTTATTTTTTTTTGTCATGTCATCTTTACCTTCCACCTCTGGGCATCTTTTGACAGCTTTCTTGCTGAAGTATTCCTGCATGGTAGAAGTTTCCTCATTTTTGAAGCTAAAAACTGGCTTGAACAGTTGTACTTCTTTTTGAAGGAGATAGAATAGGTGGTGTGCATCTTAGATAAAAGAATCATGCAAATTGCAGAAAGTAATTTCAGTGTTGCAGATACTGTACAATGGGATGTGGAATGTAGTATACAGAATTGGGGATATAGTTTTTTCTAGCTTTGGCTGAGTTCCAAAAAGCTGTTAGAGGTTTTAGAATCTTGAGGAGAGAGGCAGTTGACTGGATCTTCCGTGGAGGGAGGAAGTCAATGATCAAGCTCTTAAGAGTATCTAGCTTCAATATTGAAATTTAGCCTAGCAGTGATATATTTACTTAAGAAATTATTATTTTAGATAGACCCTTTATATCTTCCTTTCCCAATACCACCCTGCCTTCCCTCCCTTACCTTAGTGGCTGTGGAATTTATAAGGAGAGAAATTAGAGAGGAGTTAAATCTGTGAAGAGTTATCTAATTGACAGCATTATTTATAATTTAATCAAATCACTTTTATTCCCTTTAGATAGCATTTTGTAAAACTAAGTAAGGCAGGTCCTTACTCAGATTCCATCTTTACTTCCCTTCCCCCACCTGAGGTTCCTGAGATAACTGATAGGGCTTTCCTTTAACCCACCTTCCTATCAACATCCTTCAAACAAATAAACCCTTTGTGTTTCAATAGTCCTATTTTTTAGTGTAATTTGTCTGTTAGTTATCAAGAGGGAAGAAGAGGGAAAGAGACAACGTACTCTGAGCTTAGAGGGCAGCTGGGGCATCCATCTTGAAGGAAGGTGTTACTTCAAAATAGGTCCCTTCCTGTGAAATTAACTAAAGCCTGTTTGTTAATTTCAGTCTAGTCTATTTCCCTCATCTTGTGTTTGAGTCTAAGTCCCTGTCTGTAAGCCTGCAGTGTTAGTTTGTTTAGTTTAATTTCTCTTCTCCCAAAAAAATCTCTGTTTCCCTTCTGTGTTATACTCCTGACTTCAGTCCTATTATACCTTGAATCTCCTTTAATCCCAGCCTACCTGTAGCCTAATTTATCCACTTACCAAGTCTCCAACATCCTCCTTTCAATTCCCTTATCCCAAACACCTTTCCTCAAATTACCATCATAACAGGAACTAGATCCCTAGGTAACTTCTGTCAAAGCAAAATTGTTTTCTATAATTTGAGAAAGGGCACAGGTGAGACATTTGGGTTTTGAGTAAAACATATACCTCTTATCCAGGCTTAAGTAGTGATTAAACCAAAGCCTTCTATTTACTTCCTTTGGGGGGGGCGGGGGAAGAAAAATAGAGTCAAGGAGAAAGTTAAAATACCCCAGGTTGTACAGTATAAATACTAGGTATTGGGCAAATGAGGCCCGGTTTCAAAGAGAGTTTTTGGGATTCGTTGGGTTTATTAAATTTGGCTTAGTGACATGGCTGCTATGACCACACTTGCAAACTGAAATATAGTGCAAATATTCAGACCAATTCCCATAAGAGATCATTAGGGATCAAAATATGTTTAATGAATTAGTTTCTGGCTAATTTTCAATAACAAAACAAAACCCATCCTTTCCTTCTTGTCCCCTCAAACCCCAAATCTGCCCTAATTCCAAACATTGTCTTGGGATTTATTACACAAATAGGCATAACCTTAGACCTTGCATTTAAATTTCTGGTGATTATTCCTAAATGTACTTTAATGCCTGGACAAATTTCAGGGCATGCTTTTACTGTAAGATGAGCCGTGCTTCAGACAGCATTTCAGACAGAGCCAACATCTTTGGTATTTGTTTTGGTTTCCCTCATTCCTTTAATAGTCTCTTCATAAACTTCTGTCAGCATCACAGCTCTCTGACTCCAGCAAAGAAGAAGTTGGACCACCCCAGAGCACAGTGTAGTCTGCCTACAATTGTAGATAACTTTGAAGTTTAAATTTATATTGTATAGAGAAAAATGCAGTATCCTCCTTGTCGGTTATGTTTCTGGTGGGGCAGGGTGGATTTTTTCTTCCCAATTTTCCTTAGTCAAATTAGGATGGTATCTCATATGTTGAGAGGCAGTTTCACATGGCAGATAAATAGCTAGCTTTAGGATTAGGAAGACCTTGGTTCATTTCCTATACTGTCCAATTTTTGTGATCTTGTGTAAGTCACTTAACCTTCCAGTGCCCCAAAGCAACCTTCTAAGACAATAAATTGCAGAGCTGGTACTGATTTTATTTGTAGGGGAGATTTTTTTTTCCACTTATGGGTTCAGTTCTCCCCATCAAGCTCCCTCCAAAACTGAAACGTTCAGATATATGAAGCATGATGAAAGTCATATAAGGATAAGAGTGGTGATTCAGTAGCTTTGTAGTGTATTTTCCCCCTTAGAGATAGAAAACTTGGGGGGGAAAATTTGGAAACCAGTAAAAATCATCAAACAGTTTTTTTACAGATTCAAACTATCTCATAGCAAAGGAGAATGAATACTCAGTCTATTATCCCACGATCTATTATCTTCAGGATATCATTAACATTGAAATTCAAGGAAAGTGATGAACACTGTAGGGGGATTAAAAGTAACCAGCTGAGTTCCCTGTGGAGGAAAGTTTTCCCATAAGAAAAAAAAATCCATTCTTCTATCATAGTCCTCTAGAAAAATAATAATTCAAATAAATCAGAAAAGAGATGATAGGATATTGCTCCAAAGATGCATTTGGGGGTCTATGAGCTACTTGAGAAAATTATTATTATATAGGATTCCCACATCCACTTCTATGCCCTTTTTGAAACCAAATAATGATCTAACCATTGAGAAGGCTGAGCAGAAAATGTTGAGGTTAAGGAATTTCATGTCCTTTGCAGTCTTTTTTTTCTCCCTGAAGACCCAAAAGAAACACAATGGCCAGAAACTGAGTACTGGAGTTCATCAATGTTTTGAATATAAGACTAATGCCTCATGCTCATGTTCGAATGTGTTCTCAGTTTCACAGAAGAGACAACACAGAGAGGAATGAGGACTGGGTAAAAGAGAAAAATTAACTCTATTTCTGTGTTATGAAATAGTGCCTATTAGGCCAGGCAGCATGAGGCAAGTATTAACAACTGTTTACTTCTGGCACACAAGGATATGATAAAAGTTATTTATTGGCTGGATTAGGAAAATGTATACTGTAACTGTTTTCTAAGAGGGGATGTTTTGTCATGTTAAATATGAGAGGAATTGGTCTCTTTAGTGTAAATTCAATCAGAATATGGGAAACAGAGTCATCTCAAAATCTGTTTTACATTCAAAAGGCTGAGCCTCTTAAACAAGAATGAGCCCATTTTTATAAGAGGAGACATAGTTCTAATAAGAAACATTTTTTCTAACTTGGTTCTGTGGGAAATAGTTTAGCCTTATTGAAAACTTCTAACATGCTTATAGAGTTTTATTTTTTACTTTGGAAAGAGAGTAACCCTCTATACATTTTATTTTATTTTTCCATTTGATGATTGTACATTTTATTTTAATAACAAATTTCCACATAAGGTTTCTGAAGTTAAATGATCCTGATTGTCTCCCTCCCTTTTTCTCTCTCCTCTCTCAGAGCTGACAAGCAATTCAACCTGGGTTGTACATGTATTATCACAGAAAACATATTTCCATAATATTCATTTTTGTGAGTAATCTTATAAGCCCAAACCCCCAAACATATACCCAAATAAACAAGTGAAAAATCATGTTTTCATCTTCTTTCCTACTCCAATAGTTCTTTCTCTGGAGGTGGATAGCATTCTTTTCCCCAAGTTCCTCAGAATTGTCCAGTATTGCTGTTAGTAGCAACGTCCATCATATTTGGTCATTCCACGATATTGCTGTTAATGTGTACAATGTTTTCCTTGTTCTGCTTATTTCATTCTGCATCAGTTCACATAGGTCTTTCCAGCCTTTTCTGAAATAATCCTTTTCATCATTCCTTATAGCACAATAGTATTCCATCACCATCATATACCACAATTTATTCAGCCATTCCCCAATCGAGGGACATTCTTTAGTTTCTGATTCTTTGTCACCACAAAAAGAGCAGCTATAATTTTTGTACAAACATAAAATTTTTGTACAAAAAGTTTCTATATTTTTTTATTTCTTTGGTATACAGATCTAGTAGTGGTATTAGTGGATTAAAGGGTATGCGTTCTTTTATAGCCCTTTTTGGGCATAATTTCAAATTGCCCTCCAGAAATGGTTGGATAAATTCACAACTCCACCAGCAATGCATTAGTGTCTCAATTTTACTGTCATATTGACCAATCTGATGGGTACCCCAGAATTTTTTTAATTTGCATTTCTCTAATCAAGTGATTTAGAACATTTTTTCACATGATTATTGTTAGCTTTGATTTCTTCATCTGAAAACTACCTATTCATATTCTTTGACCATTTATCAGTTGGAGAATGACTTGGATTCTTGTAAATTTGACTTGACCATTATCAGAGAAATTTATTATAAAAAATCCTCCCCTCCCAGTTTGTTGTTTCCTTTCAAATCCTGGTTGCATTGGGTTTATTTGTATAAAACCTTTTTAATCTAATATAATCAAAATTATTGATTTTATATCTTGTAATGTTCTCTATCTCTTGTTTGATCACAAATTCTTCTCTTCTCCATAGATGTGACAGGTAAACTATTCCAGGTTCCCCCTAACTTACTTACAAAATCACTCTTTATGTTTAAATCATATGCTCATTTTGACCTTATTTTGGTAAAGGGTGTGAGATATTGATCTAAACCTTATTTTTGCCATACCATTTCCCGATTTTCCCAGCAGTTTTTGTCAAATAGTGAGTTCTTATCCCAAAAGCTGGGGTCTTTGGGTTTATCAGACTCTAGACTGCTGAGGTCATCTACCCTATACCATTGATCTACCCTTCTATTTCTTAAGTCAGTCCCAGATTGTTTTGATGATTACTTTTTTTTATTATTAGACATTTATTAATATTTGTTTTTAACCTGTTTACATACTTTATGCCCCTACTTTCCCCTTCACCCCCCGCTCTCCCCCCACCCATGGCCAATGCACATTTCCACTGGTTGTAGCATGTGTCCTTGTTCAGGGTCTATTTCCCATTCCTGTCCACCTCAGCCCATGCATTCAAGCAATTGTTTATCTTATATGTTTCCTCTCCTGCAGTCCTTCCTCTGAATGTGGGTAGCATCTTTACCATAAATCCCTCAGAGCTGTCTTGTGTCATTGCAGTGCTGCTGGTACAGGAGCCCATTACATTTGATTTTACCATAATATATCAGTCTCTGTGTACAATGTTCTTCTGGCTCTGCTCCTTTCGCTCTGCATTGATTACTTCTTTATAGTACAATTTAAGATCTGTTACTGCCAGGCCACCATCCACCATCCTTCCCATTTTTTTCCTATTAGTTCCTTTGATAATCTTGACTTTTTATTTTTTCTAGGTCTATGAAATAGTTTTTTTGGTAGTTTGATTGGCATGGCACTGAATAAGTAAATTAATTTGGACAGGATTGTCATTTTTATTATATTAGCTCAACCTACTCATGAGCAATTAGTTTTTCTAATTGTTTAGATCTAACATTATTTGTTAGTACTTTGTAATTGTGTTCATGTATTTCCTGTGTTTGTCTTGGCAAATAGATTCCCAAGTATTTTATATTGTGACTTTCAATGGAGTTTCTCTTTCTAACTCTTGCTGCTCAGCTTTGTTGAAAGTATATAGAAATGGTAACGATTTACGTGGGTTTATTTATATATTTATATTTATACTTATATACTGCAACTTTGCTAAAGTTATTAGTTATTTCAACTAGTTTTTTGAGTTAATTTTCTAGGATTCTCTAAGTGTATCATCATATCATCCACAAAGAATGATAGTTTAGGGAAACAGAGTTTTTGAAAAGATTTTTTGAAACTTCAGTTCTAAAGAATCTCCATTTGGCTACTTTCTACTTATGTTACCTTGGACAAGTCATAACCTCTATGAGCCTGCTTCCTCATTTGTAAAATGGGGAGAAAAGCAGACTAAGTGATCTCTAAGATCTAAAATCTGCTCTAAATCCTATGATATTATGAAACAATGCCTTTTAGCTCCTATCTTTGGCAGCCAAATATAACCTATCTGCACATCCCTTCTGAGCACAGAACTAGGAATGAAGAGAATCAGATTTCAGTCTGGTCCAGTGGCTCTGACACTAGCTTTGGAACTAGGGATGTCTCATGGCCTGCCTGTGCTTGAATTTTCCTCTTTGTTACATGAAGATAAAAAGAGTTGCTTTATTTACACTAAAAAATTATTGCAAGGATAAAATGAAAACAGATCTCTAAAAGTTCTTTGGAAAATTAAAAGCACAAATATAATTATTTTCATTATCATAATAATCACCTTACTTATCTGGAGGTCAGTCATCCAGCAGTTTTTGCATAATAATATTAGGGGAACTATAAAGCTAGAGATCAACCAGTCCAGTCTCATACCTTTATAGAAAAAGAGGAAAGTGAGACCTAGCGGCTAGTATGTTCACCCCTCAAAATTTATGCTTGTCTTCCCTGATAGAGAATATGAAGAATATGAATTCCTTTTGTATTTCTATACCCAGAGCTTAGTGCAGTAACTGACATATAATTAGAATGTTATAAATTGCTTGCAATTTGTAGAGTAGTCTAAGATACAGGCAGTTAGCATGATCAAGATTCAAACCCAGGTCTTCTGACTCCCTTTTTCTGCTCCTAACTCTTGGATTTTCAGACATGTGGCAACATGGTCCAGAAATAAGGGCAGAAAGGCTTTTTCTCTGAGTTGCGGAGTTAGCACTTTTCCCATAAGGCCTTCATTGAGACATTACTTACCCTATCATGGGAGATTCTTAGAAGGCTAGCTTTAGAGTTTCTTCACGAACAAAATGTTAGAAGTAACAAGTTAGAAAGTGCCTACTGCTGAACCAGTAGATTTTTTTCTGCTAAGAGCCAGAAGTGACAGTAACGAAAAGACCACAAAAATCCTATGAAAATAGAAACAAGAACTCAAAGAATAGCCATTTGGAGCCTTTTAGTGTGGGATTAAGCAGTCCTACATACCCTAATTCCCACCAAGAGCATCACAATATTGTATTAGAATAGGACTCATTATGACAACTTTAAAGCACAAATAATTCCACTGAGGTAACAAAAAATATCTATTTTTCAATGGTCATTATGATGAGTTTGAATTAATAAGAAAAAGATTTGATTACATTTTATTGACTCATTTTTTTCAGTTATATCCAGAATTTTCAAATATAGGTGATATAAAAATAAAATTATTTGTAAGATATGGCTATTGTTGGTAGAATTGTAAACTCATCCAATTGTTATGGGGGGCAATTGGAACTATGTTAAAATGGCTATAAAACTGTATATAGATATAGATATAAATCCTTTGTCCCAGTAATACTGGTAATAGGTAATATCCCCCCAAAGACATAAGAGAAAAAAGAAAAGTAATATATAAAATGTTTATAACAGTGATTTTTGTGGTAGCAAAGAATTGGAAACTAAGGAGACCCCCACCAATTAAGGAATGGCTGAATAAGTTGTGGTACACGATTGTGCTGGAATATCATATTTGTGCAATTAAAAGCAATGAGGGTGATGATGTCAGAAAAACCTGGAAATACTTATATCAACTGATGCAAAGTGAAGTGAACAGAAACAGAAGAATATTATACACAGTAACAGCAATATTTTAACAATGATCAACTGTGCAAGACACTTTTAATTGCACAAAAATCACTGTTATAAACATTTTTATATATTACTTTTCTTTTTTCTTTTATGTCTTTGGGGGGATATTACCTATTACCAGTATTACTGGGACAAAGGATTTATATCTATATCTATATACAGTTTTATAGCCCTTTTAAGATAGTTCCAATTGCCCCCCATAACAATTGGATGAGTTTACAATTCTACCAACAATAGCCATATCTTACAAATAATTTTATTTTTATATCACCTATATTTGAAAATTCATTCTCTTCTCTTACACTAAGCCATCCCTCATGACAAATTAGTTTTTTTCTCATAGTAAATGGTGCTCTAATTAACATATTTGTATTTCTGAGTGTTTTTCTTATTGTCAATCAATAACTTTTTAAAGAGATAGCCTCAGTAACAAGATTTTGATAAAACACATTTTAGATTTTTATTAAGAACTCAATTAAAGTAAAAAGTTTCAGTAGTAAGGATAAGATTCTGTTATGGAAAATTCACTCATTCAGAATCCTTTAGGTTGGTGTGAAAATAATAAATGTTTTAATAGTACTTTAAAGTTTGCAAAAACATTTTTAATATATTATTTGATCCTCGCAACATCCATATGAAGTAGGCATTATTCTGATACTCATTTTTACAGGTGAGGAAATAGAGACTGAGAAGAATTAAGTGACTTAAGACAATTAAGTGATCAAACAACTTGTATCTGAGGTAGGATTTAATTCAGGGCTTTCTGAATCCAAATCAAGGGCTTTGTCCCCTATTCCATCTGATTACACTTCATTTCCCAGAGAAGAAAGCATTACAGTCACAATATTGACATAAAAAAATTAATTCCAGTTATGAACCTTAGGCAGTCTTCTACCCATTCATCTTTTCCTCTCTGCTCACAAGGTTTTTCTAGTATCAACCTCACTGGCTCACTAACTTAGAGCTAGTCTAGGATTCTCAAGCTTATTCTCAGGGTTGTTGTAAGAACAATGTTTTGTCTATCTCAAAACACAATATAAATCAGATTTATTTTTAGTCTCCTGAGACATGAGAGACTGAAATATATAGAACTTGCTGTGTCCATCTCCCTGCTCCAGCTACAAAATTGACCACTTGGTGGCAGTAGCCAGTTTTGACCAGGTGTGCCAGTCATCAAGTGTCTCAATTCTTTCTTCATCTGTAAAACTTATTCTTCTCATCTGTGACTTGTGTTTTCATTTCAGTCTTTTAACTGTAACTGTAACTTTTAACTTCCACTAACACAATACTGTACAAAAACATGTTACTTTAAAGTATAATCAGCCCATTTCACTCCCGATGGAAGGGCACAAAGTCCCTTCTTGGGCAAATTGTGAAATAACTAGCCTGGATGTGGCACAAGAAAGTAAACTCTGTTTCTTCCATGTTTCAGGGACCTGTGATTTTGTTTCTGTTGTGTGGGCTCTCTGTTCACTGATGTGAATTGAAAACTAAGAGCAGGGGTCATGTTATGGCACCTTGTTCATGTTATAGCTGCCGTTGGCAGTCTGATGAAGCCTATTATGGACTCCTTGGACTTATGTTTTTGAATTATCAAATTAGTATTAAGTGGAGTTTAGCATGTATTTTAACTCAAATTCTAGAGGAGTGCTAAGTAAATATATATATTACATATGAAATCAATTAAATTGAAATAGTTATGAAACTATTTTAAGAGATCAAGTTAAAGGTAATGGTAACCTTGGGGGTAGTAGCTAGGTGACTCAGTGGATAGAGTCAGGTCTGAAGATGGGAGGTCTTGGGTTCAAAGTTGACCCAAAACATTTCCTAGCTATATGACCCTGGGCAAATCACTTAACCCTATTTGCTTAGTCCCTGCCTCTCTTCTGCCTTGGAACCAACATTTTACTGTGGTTCCAAGACCAGAAGAGAAGTTTTTTTTTTTTTAAAGAATGGTAATCTTAATCTTAACTATAGTTAATGCTCTCTGTTCTAAAACTGAACAGAACTGGTCTTTGAGAGTCACCATGGTGCCAACATACCCAACCACCTTGAAGTCAGCTTGGTACTAAATCTCCCTTGATTACGGTTGGTTGGTTCTCATACAACAGACATAAAGCCTATTCCTGGGTTCTGCTTAACGACTTCACAACTTGGTGGGACCTGCTAGAACTTGCTGTCCCACAATAGCTTTTTGAAACCTAGGGTCACTTACATGCCCCAGTGAGGGCACTTTGCTAATAAGGGATAATAAATGGGCAGAGAGGAGAAAGCATAGATTATTCAGTCAGTATTGAGGAAATGCAGTTTTGGGGCATAGCATGTATTTTAAGTGAAACTCTGGATGAGTGCTGATAAATGAATGAAAGAAATGAAAACAATGACAAATCATAATGGTAATCACAGATGTATCCCCCACATCATAATATACCACAGAAGAAAATTCACTCATTCGGAACATCGTAGGTAATGCTAAACTCTGGATTAGGAGTCAGTACACTGGGGTTCCCATTCTAGCTCCATGGTATACTCTGTATGATTTAATCAAGTCAGAGTCTCAGTTTCCTTATTTATGAAAGGAGGATAAGCCTGTAGAACTCACAGAGCCATTGTGACAACAAAATGAAAACTTAAATTTATAAACATAAAAGCATAAGAGCTCCCCAATATACAATTGATTGCATACAGAAGTTGAAGGGCCAATGAAATATTGTTAATTTCATATATTACAAATATTTGCTGAGACCTTCAGGAAATTATTAACTGAACTCATCTTAATAGCTGCTAAGACCCTGAAAATTTCCCCAGAATTTCACTGGAAATCCCATCAGATCTACTTTAGGATATGTTTTTCACCAATTCCTGGTTATTCTTTTTCAAAAAGATATTTTGTTTTATCAATTACATGTAACAAGAATTTTCAACATACATTTTCCAAAATTATAAAATCCAAATTCTTTCCCTCTCTCCTTTCCCTCCCCTTTCCTGGAGATGGTAAGCAATTTGATCTGGGCTATATGTGTATTATCATGCAAAACACACTTTCATCTTGGTAGTCATTGTGAGAGAAAACTCAAATAAAATCCAAACCCCAAAATAAAATAAAAACCCAAATAAACTAAAATAAAAAAATAGTATGCTTTGACTCCAGCAATTCTTTCCCTGGAGGTGGAAAGCATTTTTTGTCATAAATCCTTCATATCCTGGATCATTGTATTGTTGAGAGTAGCGGAGTCTTTCATAGCTGATCATCCCACAATATTGCTGTTACTGTGTACAATGTTTTCCTGATTATGCTTACTTCACTCTGTAGCAGTCCATGTAGGTCTTTCCAGATCTTTTTGAACTCATCCTGCTCATCATTTCTTGTAGCACAATAATATTCCATTACGACCATATGCCACAATTTGTCTAGCCATTCCCCAATTGATGGGCATCCTTTCAATTTCTAATTCTTTGCCACCACAAAACAGGCTGCTATAAATATTTTTTGTACAAGTATGTCCTTTCTTCCTTTTTAAAAAATCTGTTTGGAATACAGACTTAGTAGTGGAATTACTGGATCAAAGGGTATGCACAGTTTTATCTGGGTCTAGTTCCAAATTGCTCTTTAGAATGATCAAATTCATTCACAACTCCAAGTATCCCAATTTTGCCACATTCCCTTGAAATTCCTGGTTATTTTTAACTATCACTGTCATTTCCTAAGTATATCATAATTTTTCCTAACAATTTACCTCTTTGGGGGTTATTTTTCAGTTATTATTTGGTGGTTTTAAAACAGTTTCTGGATCACAAGAAAAGTATGGTAGGAGTACTAGCCCAGTGACATCTATGTCTCAATCTATGTCTAAGGCTTATCTTCAGTTTCCCTGGAACTAAAGATGAATGACATCAATAATGCCTTACTAAGTTTAACTAGGTTTAAGTCTTGGGTAGGGCTTGCTTCACTCAGAAGTTTTAAAAGCAAGACTCAAGACTCCTGGAATTTTGGAACTATTAAAGGAAATTAATAGTGTCAATAGCTAGTTGATAACCAGTGAGAAAACACCTTGTACTAATATTTTTTTCCATCACCTTTACATCATCCCTATCACTGGCAAAAGGGGCAAGCTTCTTAAACCTATGTGTTCTAGGAAATGGAGGTCAAATGAAACTGGAAGAAAGATATGGAGTCCAGTTTTTGAAACTCATACAAAAGATGTTTTTTGTCCAGGTCAAAGGTTATTTGGATATAGGTCACCAGTAGGAAGCAGCATGGAGTCATCAATTTATTTATAGGTCTTAATTTGGTTCCTAGGCTTTCTGTAAAATAAATGGAACTATTTTTATAGGAAGCTCTTGACTAGCAAAAAAAGTAAGCTCTTAAGAAAAGTACTTGAAATAATAATATTGGAAATTACATTAGAATTAGATATAATTAGAAACAATAATAAAAGAAGTAGTAAGTAAAAATACCCTGTGATCTGACTGACAATTATTTGCCTGTAACCTTAGGCAAATTACTGATTCTCTTTAGGCTTTGGCTCATATGTAAAATGGAAATAAAATAATGTACCACTTACCCCATAGGGTTGTTATGAGCCTAAAATGAGATGAAAAATCATAAAACACTTTATAAATATCTTTCTTTCTAAATATATATATATGTGTGTGTGTGTGTGTGTGTGTGTGTGTGTGTGTGTGTAAGTTATTTCTAGCATCCACATTCTTGATATCAGGGGATACTGAAGATAATGAATGGGAAAATGAGAGATACCAATTAATGTTGAGAGCAAGAAGCTATTTTAATTTGCTAGTTTAGGGGAAAGTTAAAAAGCAAAGACTCCAGGTTTTAACTGGAGATATTGAAAAGAATAGGAGACTAGGACAACAAGGGAAGTATATTGGGGCAGCACTATGAAGTCTCCTGCATTGGAGCCAAGACAAAGACTTCAAAAGTTGGATTGTCCACTATCCTCTCTCATAATGGGTAGTGTAGAAACTTATCACTTCCAAAATGGAAATGAAAAGGGTCAGGAGGAAGTTACTGCCAGGTGTAAGCACAATGGTTGCTTTTTGCTGAGCTGAGGTTCCAGCAGGCAGAGCTATCAATCACTCATATTATGGGTCAAGTTAATCTTCTTGGGTTGTGGCTTTCTCTATATTAAGTCCTTGGCTTCTGCCCCTCTGGAGGAGTATTTTTTGTTTCAAAATAGGCTGAGGTAATGGCAGATGTTTGCCTCAATGTCTGTGATCTCAGAGATGAGAAATTAATCAGATTCGTCTGAGTCAGACCTTGTCTTTCCTATGAAACACCTCAGTGCTCTGATCTTAAAGCTTAATTACCAAGAACTGAGCCAGTTGTCTTGAAGCCTGGCCAAAAAGCCTTATATCATCATGGAATCCTAGATCATGGGACTTTGACTTACTGTTATGTCCTGAAGACCATTTCCAAATTCTCTGGAGGCAACCTTATGTACTGTTTTGGCCACACTTATAGTAGGCATTGTCAAAAGATGTTGGAGAATAAAGATGGATGATAACTAGTTGGTAGAAGTTTCCCAGCATCTATCTCCTTGACACTGTAAGGAAATTTTATTTTGATATTGGGATTGGCAGAGGTACTACCAATTGGTCTTATAAGCTCACACCTTCCATCTTTTGGATTTGTGGGAAGGAGAAAGAGAAAAACCATGGAAACCAGGAGAGCCAGAGGTAGAAGTGGAAGTACCTTGCCATGGTGGAACATATGGCAGATCACTAACACCTGGTGCAGACCCTCATCACCTCACACCTGGGCTATTACAAAAACCCATGGGTGGCTCTCCCTGCCTCAAGTCTTTTCTCATTCCAACACATTCTCCACATTCAGCTGTCAAATTGAGTTTCCTAAAATGTAGGAAAATATGTGATAATTTTTTTCCTCCCTGTCCCCTACCCATTCAATAAACTTTAAGATAATTCTAACATTACTACCGCCAGGATCCTGTTTGGTCTTCAAAGTCCTTCATAGCATTCTTACTTTTGCAATCTTCTTAAACCTCACTCGACTCTGTATACACTGGATTTCGTGCTGCTCACTCATATAAGATCCCCAATCTCCCAACTTCAAGCATTTTCATTGGTTGTCTCCGTGCCTTTTATTCCTCATTTCTACCTCCTGGGTTTTTTAGTTTCTTGTAAATTTTAGCTAAAGTCCCTTAGTGCGTTCTCTCTGAGACTACCTTCAATTTATCTTGTGTATATCTTCTTTGTACATAGTTATTTGTTTGTGGTCTCCCCCATTAGATTGGGGGCTCTCTGAGAGCAAGAACTATTTTTCTTTTCTTTTCTTTTGTTTTCTTCTGTTTTCTTTTTTCTTCTTTTGTTTTGTTTTGTTTTGTTTTCTCTTTTCTCTTCTCTTCTCTTCTCTTCTCTTCTCTTCTCTTCTCTTCTCTTCTCTTCTCTTCTCTTCTCTTCTCTTCTCTTCTCTTCTCTTCTCTT